>NC_056731.1:585308972-585556472 GCF_019279795.1 Protopterus annectens
ACCAGCCAAGAAGTATGTCTGTAGACATCTGAAAAGTCATCTGCATATTGTAAACATGTAAGGCTAGGTTGCATATAATTTGTGAATGTGGTAAATAATAGCGAGTCAACAGTGGTTCTTTTGGGCACCACTATGTTAGATATAAATGTATGAGTTAGGAGCTGGGAGTCATAGGCATTGCACTGTACAAGTTAGTAAGGGTAGTGGCAGTGATAGGTGTCTGGCTAATTCATGGATGATGACAGAGTGGCTGCATGATGGACAGAATACTGCAGTGTAGTATGTAATACAAGCTAATGAGTGCACTGTGAGGTAGAAATTACAAACTCTGTACAAATCAAGACAAGGTGTATTTAAAGGAAGGCAAACAAAATGGGGGTGTGATTCAAAAACATATAAAATGGCCATGCTGCACAGTGGTGCATACCTCTACTGACAGCTGTGATTTATGTTATGCACTGTGAGCAATGCTTTGAGTAGCAGCATTAGCAGTAGTAGCACAACAGCATATGTTAAGAGCTGATGGCAGCCCTCCATGCCACCAGAATAGGTATAGACAACACTTTACACATCAACCAGGACTGGCCTTTGGTCAACTGCTGCTCTAGGCAAAAGGTCTCCACAGTGCCCCTCCGCACCACCTGATGCTGCCATCCTGGTCTACTGGTGCCCTAGGCAAAAGGTCTCCACAGTGCCCTTCCACACCACCTGACGTTCCCATCCTGGTCTACCTACATATCCAGATTATTGGAGAAGCACCCCTGCTACAGTGGCAGCCTAGGCAGCTGTCTAGTTGGTCTATGTCTAAGGCTGGCTATGATGCCACCAAGCCACAGACCAACAGATCTTGCAAGTTTCCAAGTGGACAGTGATTCTCTCAGAGACCATGGTGACCTGTGTCTCCCACAACTGGTACTGAGGAGAAGGATGTATGCTATGCCTGTTTCTATAGATACAAAGTTGTGTTTACCTTAACCATCTTAGCTACAGGAACCTCCCAGTGACTTACAGTAGACATAGGGGTAGTGCAGGCATCAGATTGCAAATTTGAAACCATTTTCCTGATATAATGCTACAAAATGTGGAGGAAAATATTTGGTTCCCTAATACAGCATAGTAGTGAACCAACATCATGAAAGCCCTTTATGAAGTAGTGCATTTCCTGACATTCTGGGAGTTATAGATTATACACATGTTGCTGACAAGGTCAAAGTTTGTCTAGAGAATCTATGATACATCAACAGGAGGACCTCCCACTCTCAAAACTGTCAGGTGGTCTGTAGTGCCAGGACATTATTTATAATGTGTCAATACTATAAAATAGTATACCCAATTTACCTGGTCAGTAAGAACACACCCACTCATATTAAGTAGATACTTCTAAACACATAGGTGCCACATAAGCAAAGAGTATGGGGCATATAATATATTGTGCAGTGTGTGTTTCAACTGATGCTAGCTATGTCCTAGAGCTCTGGTTGTTGACCTTGATACATAACTCTCAAAACCATAGGTTCACAGTTAAGTACTAGGCTAGCTGTCCTTGTAGACCATTTTAAGCCTATCCAATTTCCATGTCAATTGTGAAAATCAAATCCTGTACATTGTGTCTTTGAGTTAACCACATTAACCATTATGCCAGCTCCCAATCCCCACCATGCAGGAAATTACAAAGTTCATCATGCATACAGCACCATGAAATACAGCAGATCCATTGCGAGACGCACAGATGTCCCTCAGCTGTCTGTCAGATGCCAGGATCCGCCATATTACACATATGCACTCAAGTGTCTCAACAACAGGTACTGTTATGACTCTGTCATAGTCCATGTTGGTGTGAACAACTTGAGATGTACCTCTCTGGACTATATAAAGACAGACATGATTGAGCTCTTGGACTATGTATCTCAGGCTGGTATGTTCCTAGTCTTAAGCAGCATTTTGCCTTCACTTAGGATGATGCCTCAATACAAACAGAAAATGATTGACTTCAATAATTGGCTTAGTTTCTGGTGTCATTCCAAGGGGATACAGTATTTGTCAACCTTGGATGACATGATCAACAGACCTCGATGCTTTGCCAGAGATGGTCTTCATCTGTCACCCCTGGAATTTCAGCTACTGGCCAACATCCTTGCCATCCCCATAATGCCTTTTTAGGCAGTGTCTCAATGTAAGAACTCCATCTAAGAACAACCTCAAGGTTTTGCTGCTAAATGCTACGAGCTTGTACATGAAACTGCATTCAGTGGAAGCAGTCCTCACCTTGAAAGACATTGATATATGTGCAGTCACAGAGACCTGGTTCAAGACAGTGGAGAGCACCCTAGCCATATCGGGCTACAGCTCCTTCCACACATTCAGACCACAAACTGAAGCTGTGAAAACTAAAGGAGGCGGTGTATCAATATTCATTAAAGATAAATACACCTCCTGATTGGTTAGACAGCATGATTCCCTGGAGATACCTCAGGTGCAATTAACTGTTGGTAAGACTCCTATTCAAGTCATTGCCAGCTACAAGACCCCTCCATGAATCAGGACATCCACTCTTCCTATTTGGATCTACTTGAGTCTATCAAGATACATTCAAACACCATGGTTTTGGGTGACTTTAAATACCCATCCATTGACTGGGAAAATTACTCATGCAGAAACTCACTTGCCCAAAGTTTCCTCGACTTATTAACTCCAATGCCCTAGACCAGCTAGTTGACACTCCCACAAGCGGTGCCAACATCCTGGATCAGGTGCATAGCAATATGGGGGACCACTGTAGCACCCCCATTGTGATGTCTTCCCTGGTAACATCTGATCATAAGTCAGTCTCATTTGAAGTTATTACCACACCTGACCCCCCCCCGTAGCACAAGCCAAACTAAAAAACGTCTCCAAAGCAGATTATGATCTCTTACAGGATGTTATTAATAGCGTTACTGCACCTCCTCCCTCAGATGGAACTAGCAACTATGCAGAGTTCTACACAAGTGCTTTATACAAACACCTGAATAACTGCATTGACTCGGCCATACCTGATAGGACCAAAACAAGCTCCTCAAGGAAGAGCAAACCTGTCAGGTGGATAACTGCCATTAGCAGACTTTACAATAAGAGGAAGAAATCACTGTCTAACAGTAAGCCGGAGTGAGCCCTAAACTGGCAACACTCCCTCCTCAGCTTAAACAAGCAAATAAGAATCCTTGTGAAGTCCTCCAAACCTAACTATAAATCCAAAGTAACTTCCTCAACTAAGGACAACCATAAGGCTTTCTTTAGTAACATCCATACCATAAAAGGAAAGGCTTAGATTTGTGCTGATTTAGTAGTTAATGATATCCCATATACTGAGCCTATGGACAATGCTAACCTGTTAGCTGACAGGTTCTGTGAAAACCTCACTCCCCTTTCACCCACCACACTTACCCCAAGACATCCCAACCACATGGCCTCTACCCTGTATCTCAAAAGAGCCAGTTATTAAACGCCTTCTCTAAGGTTAAAAACACAGCATCCATGTGACCTGATAAAATCCCAGGCTGTATCCTACATGGACTCAAATAAGAATTAGCAACGCCATTGGGTACTCTTTTCAATCATAGTCTAAGCACCAGCTTCATCCCAGCTGAATGGAAAAGGCCACCATTATCCCCTTGAACAAAGGTGGTGCTTTCACTGACCCCGAGAACTATAGACCTATTAACCTGACTAGCCTTATCTGCAAGGCCATGGACAGAATCATCATGGAACTTATCAACAAAGACATTGGTAACCTCCAAACACTTGATCCTACTCAATTTGGATTTGGCAAAAATCTTGCCTGTTAAACCTGGTGGACTTCATCGAGTCAGTCACCAAGGCCCTTGATGAAGGGAAATCTGTGCATACATCCTACCTAGATTTAGCCAAGGCTTTTGACACTATCCCCCACTCAAGCATAATTGACAAACTCACTCAGCTAGGTAGCAACCCGTATATCATTAAATGGGTCACTAACTGGCTCACTGATAGAACGCATATAGGCAAAATAGGGGAATCCACCTCCAACAAATCAGTCCTGGGACCTCTACTGTTTGGAATCTATTTCTCCAAAGTGCAAGCTAAAACTAAAGATCTGTAGCTGACAAAGTTTGCTAATGACTGCAAACTGGGAGTGGTCATAGAATCTGATGATGTCAACATCCTACAAGAGGGTCTTACACAAGCAAATGACTGGTGCCAAAGTCATGGCCTTAAACTGAATGCAAACAAATGTATTATCATTCCTTTCAGTAAGAGTGATGTTCCTGCTAACTACCACATCAATAACAGCACCATAAGTACACACTCAGTGGTGAGAGACCTAGGCACACAGGTTGACAGCAACCTTACCTTTGATCACCATGTCTCCACAGCTTCAAGAAAGGCATTCTATATTGCTCATCTCATAAGTAAGGGCATTGCCTCCAGAAAAAAAGAAGTTACAACCTCCCTGTATTTTTCCCTCATCAGGCCAATGTGTTTTGTTCTGATGAAGTTCCAGTAAAAGGAACGAAAGCACTTGACCTTTCGAATAAAGAATTATTCCTGGTGCTAGTGGTTGTTGTCGTTCATGCACTACTGCAAGTTTTTGTAAAGTATGAGGAATGTTTTATCTACAGTTTCTGCTTGTGAAAAAAACCTACTTTAAATAACTTAGTTTTTTCTATCGCACAGGTCATTACTCATTGCTTTCAGTGCTTGTGACTATTCATACTTCTTCCAGGGCTACGGTCAACAGTACTGTGTGGTTTGCTTGGCTGTATTCTCAGAACTTTCCAGATGGTGTAAAAAATGAGATTTTAAATTCTCCCTTGGATAGTGATTTAGCATTTGGCTCCTCTGATGCAGAGATGATCAAAACGTGTGATGAAAGGGGCATGCTAATCCAGGTAAACTAAGATTTTTCTGGCCTCCTTTTCCAAATAGTCCAAGGGATTTTATTTCTCCTCATCCCATTTTGGCAAAAGCAGAATAAGCAGTGTCAACAGAATTCAGGTAAACAGACATTTAAGCAGAAGTAGCAAGAAGGATACAAAAAGAAGTCTCAGCTTCCTGAAACTAGCAACAGTTCAACAAGTTTGAATGACTATTCAAGAGACCTTCTGACCACCTCCCATCCTGGCCCCTTTTCCAAAAAGTCGGAATCTCCATTTTTCTGTTTGGCAACAAATGGTTTTAGATGAATTGGTTCTGAAAATTGTTAATCAGGGTTATAAATGACAGTGGATGGAAATTCCTCCTTTTCAGGTGGTCATTCTATATCCTGCAGATCAGATTATCTTGTTTCCACCTGTTCTTCATCACATGCTGTCCCAGTGAGTGATAGAACCAGTTATTCCTTCCAAGGTGGGGAAGGAGATTTATTCAAGGATGTTCCTTGTGCCAAAGAAAAAAAGAAAATGCTTGGAGACCAGTTCTGTGTCTTTCTTTCCTAAACCTGTTTGTGACACTGTCAAGATTCAAAACAATGTCACTTCACAAGCTGTTACCGCTTCCTCTTCTATCAAATTTCCTGGTAATATTAAACTTAAAAGATGCTTATCATCACATCCCTATTCATCCTTTCTTTAGTCTTTTCCTAAGCTTTTGTGTGTCTGGATCAGATAATTAGTTCTCTGCCTTATCCTTTGGACTATCCATTGCACCAAGAGTGTTAACAAAGTGTCTCGCTCCAATTATAGCTCATTGCAGGCTGCAAGGTATACACATTTTTATATATTTAGACTACTTGCTTATCTTTTGATGAGTCTTTTTCAAAAAGATAGCAATCTCTCTCTTGGTAAGAGATCTCTTGCACGTGCTGGGATTCCAAGAGAACATACAAAAGTCTTTCTTGACTGCCTCACACAGGATTGTGTTAATGGGATGTCAACTAGATACCTCAGAAATTTTCTTCCACAGGGAAAAATAGATCTGTATTTAGGTGAATTTCTAAGGTTTTGTACTCAGACTTCAGTCACTCCAAGGAAGTACCTCAAGATTTTGGGTTTCTACCCCTGACAAGATTCCGCATGAGAAATATACAGTGGTATCTGAAATTTCTTTGGTCCCAGCAGCAGCATCAACACCCTTTATTTTTTCAGATCCCTGTACTGGGGTTTGTCAGAAGAGAAATCTTTAGGTGGAGACAACAGATACACATAAATCCAGCTCTTCTCTACTCCCTCTCTGCTCCAAAGTGGTCAGTCACCACAGACACTTCAGACTTTGCTTGGGGAGCAGTTTCAGGAAGGATAAACTGCAGGGTTATCGGACACCAAAAACAGATACAAGCACATAAATATCAATGAGATGCTGGCCCTGATCAAAGCAATCAACTCTCTGAACCATCTTTGGTCCCTGGGATGTCTTCAAGTGCATACAGACAATACCACAGCCATGCAGTACATCAACAAGCAAGGGGAAACCAGGTCATATCCCCTCCTTTGCAAACTAGCCATGTTAGTTTGGGATATAGCTTCACAGCACAATCTCACTTTACAGGCATCCTGCTTTCTGTCTGTCTGTCTGAGCAAAACTGTATGGCAGATAAACCTAGCATGACCAAGGCAGACTCTCATGAATGGAAACTAGATCGGGGGGGGGGGGTCTTCCAAGATTTGATCCATCTGTGGGGAGTTCCTTAAGAAGATCTCTTTATCTCCTCTCTGAAAAATCAACTGGAAAAATTCTGTTCCAGGACTCCCTACATGAAGGCTTGGAAGACATATGCCTTTTCTTTTCTTTGTAAAAGAATGTTCCTGTATGCCTTTCCACTAATTCCAGTGTACATCTGAAGATTCAGAATGAAACCCCCAAAATCATTGTGATGACTCACTTCTGGCCCAGGCAACCAAGATTTTCCCATCTTTTTGGAAATGGCCAGGGTTAATTCACAAGCTTCCTTACAGAATGGATCTACTCATAGGTTCATAGGTGTGTACTAGGCTAATGGCCCTGGACCCTTTACAAGCCTAGCCCATAGAAGTGCCATAGCATTGTGCCACCCATTAGTTCCCAGTGCCTCTATCAAGTAGAGCCACTGGAGTGATCCCCGGGGTGAACTTTCTATTTCCCATCCACTCATCAAGATTTCTCTTGAAGAGGGCCATTAAGGTGCTCTGCTTGACATGTATGGGAAGTCTGTTCCAGAGCATGGGCAGTCTCTGGGTTATGAACCTGCCCCTCCAGCATGTTCTGTTGATTGTGGTAATGAGGTTGAGGTCTCTGGAGTGTGTGGTGTGGAGGGATTGGGATTTCTTTAGATGTAGCATTTCTGACAGAGCTGGGTCAGACATGGCTTTGTAAGTCAAGCAGAGATCACCTCTTAGTAGACGATATGAGACAGAGAATAGCTGGAGGTTTTTGAGTCTATCCATGTAGGACATGTGTTTAAGGCCTAGGATCCTTTTTGTGATGTACTTTTGTGGCCCTTCCAGCTGTTGCATGTGTCTAGTGAGGTACATGCCAAATGGGGCATTATACTCAATGACTGGCCTAATGAGGGAAGAGTAGAGAGAGATGATAACTTCTTTCTTCCTGGATGCAAAAGCCCTTGTAATGAGATGTGCCACATAGAAGGACTTTCTGACCACAGTGGCAGTGATGTGGTTGAAGGAGAGGTTGCTGTCAACCTGTGTCCCCAAATCTCTTATAACGTCTTCAGTGTTCAGTGGGCTCCCATCAATGTGGTAATTAGTGGGAAATTAGTTTTTCCCCAAAGGGGATGACAACGCATTTTTTGGTATTAAGCTTAAGGCCATGGTTTCAACACCAGTCATTGGTCTCAGTGAGGCCTTTCTGTAGGATGTCTACATCACTTGGGGAGTTAAAAATGGCTCCCAGCTTGCAGTTGTCTGCGAACTTGGTTAGCCAGAGTTCATCTGTGTTGCCCTGGACTTCTAAGAAGGAGATGCCAAACAGGAGAGGACCCAGGACTGATACCTGTGAGACTCCACTCATGACTGGTCTGACTTGGAGTCCACTACTTTTACACTGTGGGTTCTATCTGTGAGACAATTTGCAACCCACCTAGTGATATAGGGGTTGATGCCCAGTTTGGTGAGTTTATCAATAATTCCTGAGTGGGGAATGGTATCAAAGGCCTTGGCCAGATCAAGGTAGGTTGTATGAACTGCCTTATCCTCATCCACAACTCTGGTGACTGGCTCAAAGAAGACAACCAGGTTAAGCAGACATGATCTACTTTTCACAAAACCAAACTGAGTGGTATCTAGAGTATGTAGATTCCCTATATCCTTGTTAAGTAGGTCCATAATCATAGCCTTACATATTAGACTTGTCAGGCTAATGGGGTGATAATTCTCAGGATCTGTAGTTGCTTCCCCTTTATGGAGAGGGATGATTGTAGCAGTGTGCCATTCGGTAGGGACAAAGCCTGAGGTGAGGCTGTGATTGCACAGGGCACACATATGTGGTGCCAGTTCACTTTGTAGTTCATGTAGAACCCATCCAGGGATATTGCCGGGTCCCATGGAAGCTATATTTTTGGCCTTGGACAATGCAGCTTTAATCTGTGCTGCAGTAATGCTGGGTGCCTGGCATTCCTCCAGCAATGTGATTGGTCCTTTAGGGGGGAGAGAGGGGTAAATTTGGTACAGAATCTGTCGGCCAGTATGTTGACAATATCTGTTTGCTCAGTATAGGAGGTACCATTGTGCAATAACTCAGAACAAACCTGGGTATTGCCATGGAGATTCTTGATATAAATATAGAAGGCTTTGTGGTTGCTTTTAGTGTCTGCCTCAATTCTGCCTTCATAGCTGGATTTAGAGGTTTTGTTGAGGGATCTCAACGTTTTCTTGAGGCTAATAAGGGAGTTTTTCCAGTCTTAGGGCTTCACCTTTTTCTACAATAGTTTCTTCCTTCTATTGTAGAGTTTATTAATGGCAGGGGCCAACCAGATTGGTTTCCTTTTTTTGGAGGAAAGCGTCTTGGTTCTGCTGGGTATGGCTAGTTCCATGTATTTATGTATGTGTTCATACAGTGCATTGCTGTATGATTTGGCAGTCATGCATCTATTTTCCATTGACATGGGTGCTGTGAAGTTAGTCACCTCTGTTTTCAGGAGCCCAAAGTCAGCTTTGGAGAAGTTTTTCATGGTGGTCAACTTTGAGGGGAGTGTGAGTGAGATGTGGATTTCCATGTTGATTAGTTTGTGGTCACATCTAACCAGGGAGGAATTGACTTTTGGTGTAGAGCAACGGTTGACAATGTTAGTATTAGCCAGGTCAAGGATGTTGCTTCCTCTAGTGGGGGTAAGAATGAGCTGGTCCAAGGCACTGGAATTGATGAATTCCAGAAAGCATTGGGCCAGTGTATTGGTGCATGAGTAGTTTTCCCAGTTGATGGAGAGGTAGTTGAAGTCACCTAGTATGAGAGTGTTGGGTTGGACCCTAACAGTTTCCAGGGTGCTTAGGAACATGGAGTGAGAATCTTGGGACATGGTTGGGGACCTATAGCAGGCTACGACCCGAATTGTCATCTTACCCAATGTTAGTTGTACATGGAGTATCTCAGATGCGTTATGCTGGGCTACTACTTTATGAATATGGAGACACCACCACCTTTGGAGCTTCAGTCCATGTTCTGGGGCCGAAAGGTGTGGAATGAGTTATAGCCTGGTAGTGCAGGGGTGCCTTCTGCTGCTTTAAACCAGGTCTCTGTTACAACACAAATGTCGATGTTCTCCATTTTGAGGAGTGCTTCGAGCAAGTGCATCTTGAGACTTAGACTTCCAGTGTTGAGCAGCATGACCCTCAGATTGCATTTATTTATAGTTGTTATGGTGGTAATTTGGTCTTTGGAACATCACCTAAAAAAGGCACTATATGGGGTGGCAAGAGCCTTAGCCAGTATTTGGAAACCCAGGGGTGAAAGATGCAGGCCATTTCTGGCAAATAATTGAGGTCTGTCAGTCATGTAATCCCAAACAGACAGATACTGGATCCCCTTAGAATGACACCAGAAACTTAGCCAATTGTTAAGTCAATCATTTTCTGCTTGTACTGCAGTATAATTCTGGGCAGCAGTAGGATGCCTGGGCCACATAATCCGAGAGCTCCTCCATGTCTCTTTTCATGTAGTCCAGGGAGGTGCATCTCAGGTCATTCACACCCACATGGACAGTGACAGAGTCATACTTCTACTTGTTATGGAGTGACCTGAGTGCATGTGTTATGTGTCGGAATCTGGCACCTGATAAACAGCTGACTGTTACCTTCTCCTTATTCAACCTAGTGAGTGAGACATCAGTGTGCCTCACTATTGAGTGACCTATGATTAGTGTATTGTAGTGTTTTTCCTTAGGGACTTAGGTTGAGGGGCAGACTGTGTAGGTGAGCTATGTATCTTGTGGTTTGTGCTGTGTTGTGGTGATTGACTACATTTCTGCCTTGGAGGTCTCTGCTGTTTGGGTAGATTTCTATTAAGAGCCTCCAAGAAGGTGGGTGTGTGGTTTGTGTTTTTATGTGAGAGTTGTGATGGTGGGTGTTCTGGAGGGCTATGTGTTGTATGTGGTGTGGTGCAGGTGTTAACCTTCTCCTCTTGATCAGCTATTCCGGTCTTGGCTTGAGAGTGCATGGCTTCCATTTTGGATATATAAATGCATCTCTCACAAGTCTGAGTGTTGGGAGGTAAGAGGAGAGGGTTGTCTGTGTACATGAGGCAGTTGCTACACTGCCTCAGAATGCCCAAGTTCACCAGGTTAATAGGAGAAAACACAGGGAACTGACCTTTAGACATGCCAGGAGGGATGGTCATTATTACTAAGTCCTGGAGCTGTTTCCTTATATAGTCCTTTTACAGGAGAAATGTCACTTATGGTGTCTAAGTCTGTACAGAGCACTGTCAAGCACTTGAGGGAAAACTAATACACAGACCCTGAAAATTTAAGGATGAAGTATTTAGGCAGATATTCTGAGGTTAGAAAGAAATCAAGCAGTACTTACTGAAAAATAAAGAATTAGTGTGTCAAGACTGATGAAAAGAGGAGAGTTCCATGAATAGTTACTGCCTGGATACTACTAATGCTGGTCTCAGCACAGCTTCACTCTGTTGAGATACAATACTCCTTTGCTTCTTCTATCACCAGAAGCAAAATGTTAGCACCAATCCCAAGAAGAGAAGCAGGCCATGGCCTGTTTGGTGATCCACAGTCTTGTCCCAGATGATGCAAGGGTCTCTAGGCTTGTAGCCCTTTTCTGATAGATGCCTTGAATAGCAACCATACCAATCCGGTATGTTAAGCACAGACACTCATTCTCCAACCAGAAAGAGTGAGGAATCAATGCACTCTGCCCCAACTCAAACCAGGATCATAATATAAGCACAGATTCCAAGCTGTCACCTATAAAGCAGTTATTAAGTTTTCTGGTGATCATCAGTCTCCAGAGAATAATGTAATTGCACTCCTTCTCTCACCAGGAGAAAACAGAAGCACTAATCCCAAGATGACTACTGAGAGGCAGGATGTGGGCTCTCCAATAACTGGTGGTCTTGCAATAGATGCTTAAAGGTAAGATGAAAAAAAAGCTTTATCCTGAACACTGCAGTGTGCACTAGAGGAGTTAGATGTGAAAGTAGGTAACTTAAGTTTTACCTGTCTAAAAAGTTAAGTTTTAGTGAAGAGTCACTATTTTTAAAACAAGATAGATTGAATGGGGGTGGTCATTTTTGTATTATGGTACTATGGAATACAGTAGGATGGCCAATAAATTTAAATAGTTGAAGGGGAGTGATTTCACAGAATGATAATTTTGTGCTTACTCACATCAGCCAGTAAAAGCAGAGAGGAAATGAGATATATGGTCAAATTAACATAAGGGGCAGCCAACTACAAAGACAGTGTTGTTTAAGAACACAACAGTAACCAGGTGGGAAAAATGTGTTTGACTCACAAGAGACAGAGCTGTGGCCTCTTTTCAAGTTTTAATATGCATTTAAAAGCAGAATACAAGTAAAATAAAGTGTAAAGAAAACAAATCACAGTTTACAAAATAGAAAGGGCAATAAAGTAATACAAAATACAACAAGAAAAGGGGTATTTGATACACTCTGGCATCAATCATCCTCAATTGATTGAATGGATGATAGAGTCTTAATTCCTTTTAGGCACAGGTTTTCTAAGGACATGCAGCAGATACTAATGGAGACAAGAAAGCCTGCTCCGAGAAATAAATCAATTAGCAAATGGAAAAGGTTTTCTAGTTGGTTTTAGTTTTTTGAACTAGATTTAAATGTCTTTTCATTGAGGGAATTTTAGATTCTGAGGAAGTCTTTTGCTATAACCAGATGAAAGCGTTCAGTCTTTGTGTGAATAAAATTTGTTATATTACAGCATTGTGGTTTCTGTCTGGAACCCTTGGAATGTTCTTTTGAACTTTTGGTTTATTTTTGTTCTGGTTCGAAGTATGTTTTCTAGTTGGTGCCAACAACATAAGCAACACCCATTCAGGGCTAGTCGCTCTCTGGTTTTACAATATTTGTTTGAATTACTATCATATGACCTTTCTTATTCCTCCATCAAGGTTCATTTATTGGCCATTTCAGCATGTCTGCCCATGGGTCCTCCTCCTCCAAGGCAATCTCATTTCAGAATGTTCTTGAAAGGGGTTTTTCATAAGAAGCCTCCAAGTAAACCTGTGACTCCTCCATGGGATCTTAATTTTGTTTTAGACAAGCTAACACTTGCTCCATTTGAACTAGCTAATCTAGCTGATTTGAGGTTCTTAACATGGGAAAACAGTTTTAATGATTGCTCTGAACTCTGCTAGAAGGGTATCTGAGTTGCAAGTTGTTATGGTAAGTCAATCCTAACTCATCTTCCATAGGGAAAGGGTTTCTTTGAGAAGTAATCCTTCTACATTTAAAGTGGTATGTGAGTTTACTTTAAGAAAAACTATCCAGCTCACATATTCTTTCCTGAACCTAAATATGAAAGAGAAAGGATAATCCATACATTGGGTGTCCACAGACAACTCAGGTACTATCTTGACAGAACTAAATCTATCACATAATTGGATTAATTGTTTATTTCTTGGGAAGGTAAGAAGAGGGTACAACTGGTGTAAAAAAATATTTCTAAATGATTGTCAAAGGTTATTATGTTTTGTTATACTCATAGACCCTCCTCCTTTCCCCTCCCAAATTTATTATTATTATTTTATTATTTTACATTTGTTAACTGGGATAGTCTGACTGGATACAAGTCCATTTTCAGCAGAGCCCCGGGGAGAAAAGCTCCACATTGCAAATAATTGACACTTAAGTATGTAGTTACATATAAATTACCACATTTAAGAAATCACTAACAATTTATAGTCAAGGTTCCATGCAATTGAAGCAAACATTGTGGGTTTATGGTAGTCATATAGAGATAACATTATACATGTTAGAAGCGTGTAAGAGAGAAAGACATGTATTTCAAGGTTGAATGTAAGGATGCTAGTTAATATAAATGGTGGTTAGCTAAGAAGGAAAGTTTTTGTGAATAGAATATAGAGGGGGAGAAGAGTGTAGGCTCAGAATAGCTAGGAATCAAGCTATATTCCTGATAATAGGATTCTAAAGTTTGTAGAGAAGTGTATGCTATTTGGGTTGGGGAAGGTTATTAATGGGTATTTTACCTCTGTGAGCTAAGTTTATCTTACCTTTGTCAAAATTTTTTTTTTCTTTTGGGTTAGTCTAGATGGAGACATGGACATAGCTATGTATTTTCTTACCTAGTTGTTATTTTTTGGTTAGTCTGGGTTAAGACATGGACATAGCCAATCCCTGTTTAGATAGATCTTTAGGGATGTTTTAAATTGGGGCAGGGAGGATATAGTTGTTAGTTCAGCAGGAAGTAGGTTAATTATGGTAATCTACCAATATAGCTAAGGCTACTGCAGCAGTGATTAATATGAAGAACATTGTACAGTTGTATAAGTCGAACTTACCATAACAGTAGATGTTCGAATAATCACTGCTGCAGTAGCCACTCCATCCCCCCATCCCCCTTGAATTTGTGTATGTTTTTTTATGCCAGGGTGTGAACATTTACATTTTTTTTTATTATTATTATAATTGTTCTTTCAGGGCTCAGCCTCCCTCTCTCTGCTGGCAGGAAAGCTGTGAAGGGCTTTTTTTTTTATTCAGATTTACTTGAGCAGCTTGACAGTTTGGGCATGTGAAATGTGGCAAACTGTTATATCCCATAACAGGATGTAACTCATGCAAACTGTTATATCCCATAACAGGATGTAACTCATGCAAACTGTTATATCCCATAACAGGATGTAACTCATGCAAACTGTTATATCTCATAACAGGATGTAACTCATGCAAACTGTTATATCCCATAACAGGATGTAACTCATGCAAACTGTTATATCCCATAACAGGATGTAACTCATGCAAACTGTTATATCCCATAACAGGATGTAATTCATGCAAACTGTTATATCCCATAACAGGATGTAACTCGTATAGCTAAGGCTACTGCATCAGCGATCATCTGAACACGTACTGTTATGGTAGCTTCAGCTTATACAACTGTACTTTTCTTTGGCATGACTGGTGGCAGATTAACCAGTAATTATAGTCCACAACCTCTCATTGTTTGTAGTAATTACTTGGTGTGCCCTACAGTGATAGAGCTGGATTTAAGGTTTGATGTCATCGCATGTTTATTGTTTCTGGGATGAGTGCTTATTGTAGCTGTAGTTCAATTTATACATTTTCTAGTACTAATTTGAAATGGTCAGTCTTTTTGTGCTGGAAGGTCTGTTCTTTCCAGTTATCTTTGTTTTATCCATCAATTTACTTATGCTCCCACAATCTGTGGGATTATTGCTGTGGGAGAAGGTATAATTTGTTTTGAGCAATTTTAGTTGTTATTATCATTCACTTATGCTTTATTTGTATATATGTCTGAGTATGTATATCTATCTATATATATATATATATATATATATATATATATATATATATATATATATATATATATATATATGGGTTCCATTCAGAATGTTGAAATTCTGAAATCTCAAATTTCATATGGTTGAGACCATATGATCGAAGTTTCAGAATTTCGAAATTCTGAACAGAGATCTGCATACAGCATGGAACAGAAGGTTTCCCTTTTCCTCACTGTAGTGCAATCTCAGAGTTGGTATATTTAAGTAGCGGGTGTGTGGACTTGCCCCCCCTGCATAAACGTTTAAGTAGTTTTTTTTTGGGGGGGGGGGGGGGGTTATTTCGATATTATGAAACATCGATCATATGGTTTCAGTCATATGAGATTCAATGTTTCAGAATTTTGAGATTCTAAAGTGAATCCATACATATTGTATGACTATGCATCTCAAAAAGTTTTATAAGTTTTCCAAGCAGAGTCTCTAAGCTTAATATTTTTAGTTGCTTTATCAGTGTATGTTAGTGATGTGTCTTATTGTTATTATCCTTGCTGAATCACATTTCCAACTTATGATAAGAGGGTTGAACAACTACACCTGTGATTTATTTATATGAATGAAAGCATCCCAGATTACTGTGCACACATATCTTCTTCTATTTTGTCAAGTGGTACTACCATTTCAAAGTAATAACTGCTTTGAGAATAGTTTATTTTTTATAAGGGAGATAAAGTATCCAGCTAATATAATTTCACAGTTACTGTTATGTGAGAAGCAACTTTATTGATAATGGAAGCAACTTTGAAGTATGCCTGGAGTTCAGACATATGCATCCTACAAGTAATTGTTCTCAACAGCTAATTTTATAGTACTAGAAATTATTAATTTAATTAAATTTACAGTTTGTTACAAGGTAAGTGAGCTGATCAGTTGGGCCTTTTCATAGGTTCATAGGTAGGTACTAGGCTATTGGCCCTAGGGCCTATATAAGCCTAGCCAAAGGTACCCTGGCTTTCACCACCAAAGAAAATTATTTTCCTGTGCCACTGTTGAGCAGAGCCACAGAAGTGATCCCCAGGGTGAATTTCCTATCTCCTATCTAATCATCAAGATTTTCTTGAAGAGTGCTAATGAGGAGCTTTGTTTGATATAGATAGGTAGTTTGTTCCAGAGTATGGGAAGTCTCTGGGACAGGAATCTATCCCTCCAGCATGTTCTGTTTATTGTGGTGATGAGGTTTAGGTCCCTAGCGCGTGTAGCTTGTAGGGATTGGGATTTCTTTAAGTGGAGCATGTCTAAGAGTTCTGTGTTTGACATAGCTTTGTGTGTTAGGCAGAGATCGTCTCTGAGTAGGCGATATGCAACGGAGTAAAGCTGCAGTTTTTTGAGACGGTCTGCATAGGGTATCTCTTTGAGGCCGGTAATCCTCTTTGTGAGGTATTTCTGTGGCCTTTCCAGTTGTTGTAGATGTCTTGTGAGGTACATACCAAAAGGGGCATTGTACTCTTATAATGGGTCTAATGAGTGATGAGTAGAGGGGAACAATGACCTCTTTTTTACTGGATGAGAAACCTTTTGTGATGAGGTGTGCCACATAGAAGGATTTCCTGACTACTGTGGCGATGTGATTATCAAAGAAGAGACTACTGTCCACCTGTGTCCCAAAGTCTCGTATCACACTTTCAGTGTTAAGTAGACTACCACCTATGTGGTAGTTCATGGGTACTGAGTTTTTACCAAAAGGGTTGACAATGCACTTTTTGGCATTGAGCTTGAGGCCATGGCTTTGACACCAGGCATCTGTCTCAGTGAGGCCTGGGATGTCCACATCTTTTGGAGTTTTGATTATGGCTCCTAGTTTGCAGTCATCTGCGAACTTCGTTAGCCAAAGACCTTCTGTGTTGGCCTGTATTTCAGAGAAGTAGATACCAAACAGGAGAGGACCCAGGACTGAACCCTGTGTACTCCATTTGTCACTGGTCTGAAGTTGGATTTGGAGTCTGCTACTTTCACAGTGTGGGTTCTGTCAGTGAGCCAGTTGGCAACCCATCTTATGACACAGGGATTTATACCTAGTTTAATGAGTTTATCTATAATTCCAGAGTGGGGGATGGTGTTGAAAGCCTTGGCGAGATCCAGATAGGCTGTGTGAGCCACCTTACCCTCATCTATGGCTTTGGTGACTGCTTCAAAGAAGTCTATCAGGTTTAGAGAGACATGATCTGCCTTTTACAAACCCGATCTGGGTGGGGTCCTGAGTTTGGAGATTACCAATGTCATTGTTTATAAGTTCCATGATGATACGTTCCATAGCCTTGCAGACCGGGCTCGTTAGGCTAATGGGGCGGTAGTTTCTGGGGTCTGTGGTGGCTCTCCCTTTGTGGAGTGGGATAACTGTCACTGTGCGCCATTCAGTGGGCACATAGCCTGAGGTGAGGCTATGATTGAACATGGTACTTAGGTGGGGTGCCAGTTTGTTCTGTAGTTCATGTAGAACACAGCCTGGGATGTCGTCAGGTCCCATGGATGCTGTGTTCTTGGCTTTGAATAGTGTGTTTTTTGCCTGTGTAGCCATGATTACAGGAACTTTGCATTCTTCTGGTATAGAGACGGGCCCTTTAGGGGATAACAGGGGGGTAAAGTTAGCACTGAACCTATCTGCCAGGATGTTGGCAATATCAGTTGGTTCTGTATATTTAGTGCCATTGTGCTGTAACTCAGAGCAGATCTGAGTGTTGCCATTGAGATTCTTGACATAGCTATAGAATGCTTTGTGGTTGTCTTTAGAGTCAGTGGCGATTTTGTTTTTGTAACTAGCTTTGGAGGATTTTATGAGGGATCTCAGCTTCTTACTGAGGCTGACTAGGGAGTTTCTCCAATCATGGGATTTTACTCTTTATTGCAACAGTTTCTTTCTTCTGTTGTAGAGTTTGTTTATGGCAGGGGACCACCAGATTGGCTTCTTTTTTTTGGAGGATAGCATCTTGGTTCTGTTAAGGATAGCACACTCCATTCACTCGTGTAAGTGCTTATAAAGTGCATTTGTGTAGGATTCAGCAGTCATACCTCTATTGTCCATCAGCATGGGTGTTGTGAAGTTTGCCACTTCTGTCTTAAGAAGCGTGAAGTTGGCTTTGAAGAAATTCTTTACTGCGATTTCCCTAATGGGGGGTGGGGGAGGGATGTGGATGTCTAGGGTGATTAGCTTGTGGTCAGATCTGACTAAAGAGGAATTGACCTCTGGTGTGGAGCACTGGTTGCCCATGTTGGTAATTACCAGGTCTAGGATATTGCTGCCCCTGGTGGGGGTGTGGATAAGTTGATCCATGGCATTGGAATTTATGAATTCCAGAAAACGTTGAGCACAAGAGTTGGTACATGAGTAGTTTTCCCAGTTAATAGTAGGGTAGTTAAATTCGCCCATTATTAGGGTGTTGGGTTGTACCCTAATATTTTCCAGTGTATTAAGAAATGGGGACTGGGAATTCTGGGGCATGGTGGGTGATCTGTAGCAAGCTACAATTTGGATTGCGGTCTTGCCCAGAGTTAGTTGCACTTGGATAATCTCGGATGCATTATGCTGAGGAACTAGCCTGGAGGTGTGGATATCCTGAATGAATATGGACACGCCTCCACTTTAGTGTTTCGGTCCAGGTTAGGTGGCTGAAAGATGTGGTATGAATTATAGCCTGGTAATGCAGGGGTACTCTCTGGAGCCTTGAACCAGGTCTCTGTCACTGCACAGATGTCGATGTTCTCCATTTTAAGGAGTGCCTCGAGAGAGTGCATTTTGAGGTTTATACTTCTAGCAGTGAGTAGCAATACCCTCAGATTCTTCTTGCCTGTACCTTTTAGGGTGGTGAATTTGTCATTTGAACCTTGCCTAAAAAGGGCACTATAGGGGTGGCTAGAGCCTTAGCCAGTATCCGTAATCCCAGGGGCGACAGGTGCAGGCCATCTCTGGCAAAGCATCATGGCTTGACGATCATGTCATCCTAGGCAGACAGATACTGGATCCCCTTAGAATGACACCAGAAGCATAGCCAATTGTTGAAGTCAATCATTTTGTCCTTGTACTGTGGTATCATTCTGGGTGATGGCAGAATGCTACTCAGGACTAGGATCATACCTGCCTGGGCTACAAGATAAGACAGCTCCTCCATGTCCCTTTTCATGTAGTCCAAGGAGGTACGTCTCAGGTCATTCACATCAACATGGACAATGACAGAGTCATATTTGTACTTGTTGTGGAGTGACCTGAGTCCATGCATTATGTGGCGGATCCTGGCACCCGACAGGCAGCTGACAGTAACTTTCTCCTTGTTTACTCTGGTGAGTGGAACATCAGTGTGTCTGACTATAGAGTCACCTATGACTAGAGTGTTGGGTACGTTGTTATGCCTTATGGGCTGTGGTTGAATGGCACACTAAGTTTATGGGCTATGTGTCATTTGGGTTGTGTTGGGGGGGTGGAGGTTGCTTGTGTTTCTGCTTTGGAGGTCCCTGTTGCTTGGGCAGGTTTTTACTGAGAGCCTCCGTGAATGTAGGTGTGCATTTTGTGTTTCAATGTGTGTGTTTTGGTGGTGTAGGTTTGAGGGACTATGTGCTGAGTGTGGTGTGGTGCAAGTGTTTACCTTCTCCTCTTGACTGTCTAGTCCAGTCTTGGGTGAAGAGAGCTTTGCTTCCAGTTTGGCTATATAAGTGCATCTCTCACAGGTTGCAGTGTTGGGTGGTAGGAGGAGATGGTTGTCTGTGTACATGAGGCAATTACTGCATTGCCCCAAGATGCCCAGATTCATCAGGTAGACAGGAGAAAACACCAAGAGCTGACCCTTAGACATGCCTGGATAGGTGCTTATTTGTTAAGTACTAGAAACTGTTTTCCTCTAGACAGTGAGGAAAGTTGAGTGCTGTAGTAATTTGTAGCTTATTTTGTGCTTACAATACGTTCTGAACAAGTGCTGAGCTCATACAGATGAGTGCTGAAACAAAAAACTGTCTAGTTGTAAGAAACAAAATTTTCAGTCACAACCTGGGTATAAAGCATAAAATAATAAGGGTAAACAAAGCATAGATGTATACAGAGCAAATGTAAGAGTTTGAATTACTATCATTGAAATAACAATGCTTGTAGAACATAAAATGTTACAGTTAGTATTAGTAATTTAGTGTAAGAGGTTGTAAGTTCTATATATAAAATTGTCACAGTGAATTTATAAGTTGATATAGTTTATGGTGTGCTGTAGGCCCATGCTAGAGTATGAGAAAGACATTAGCCCATATCCCAGGAAAAAGTGGAAACTGGATTTCTTATAAAGGAATTCTGCAAAAGATTTCTTAAAATTTTTAGGCTTGTGTTTTGTTTTACTTCACTAGGTAGGTGGTTCCAAACAGCAGAGAAAATTCTGGAAAATACTTTCTTGCCACTTGGAGGTTGTCATCTTGGCTTCTTCTAAGTGAATGGCTTGGATCTCTCTAAGAGGAGCTTTCTTCTCAGGTAGTGGACAGAGACCCAAAAGAAGACTTTTTGTTTACTACAGTACCTAAAAGAAAAGTAGCTATATTAGGTACTGGTAGGTAGTGCAGTTTGTTGAGCAAATCACACAGATGGTTGTATTGGACTGCTAAGAAAACAAACCTACATGTTTTTAACTCTCTGTTGTTCTTGGTAATTGCTTGCTGAGTGCATACTTAGTAGGGGTAATGCATATTTTAGTTTGAACATTAGCATATTTGTAGCTATTGTTTTGTGAAAGGCTGGAGATAAAAGGATGGAAATATGATAGCACAATTTACTTTGTCAGAGAACTTTAGAGGCTATGTTGTCAGCATGAATGGAGAAGTTCAACAGAGTCTAAAGTAAGTCCCAAAGTATTTTTGGTCCTTAGTATTTGGAGTTTTCATTTATGTCTTGAAACAGACTGTCGGAAATGGAAGATAGTTTCTTAATGCTAGAGATTACCATTATATTAGCTTTAGAGGTGCTAACTGATATACTGCTTGCCTGAAGCCATTTCCAGAGGGCGGTAATATTTGTTTGTACATTAGTTGGTGGAGGGACTGATGAGAGTTTCCAGATTCCAATAATACAATGTCATCTGCATACATTATAATAATGAACCATGGAAGATCCAGAGTGAGGTCAATTATGAATAATGAGAAAATAAGTTGTCCTAAAACTTAGCCCTGGGAATTACCAGTGTTAAGTGTGTCCTACTCTAAGTGCTAAATGTAGCATAGCTGGATAAGTTATTATTGTAGAAGATCTGAAATGTTCTGTCTTTTAGATATTTTTGGAATCAAGTTATTGTGTTGTCACCACAGTTCAGTTTTATGAGTTTTTAAATCCTGGTTAGATCAACAAAAATACCTACTGAAATGTAACCATCATTTCTGCTACTATATGTAGTATCTGTGGCCGAAATGAAAGGTGTGGTTATGCTAAAAGACTTCCCAAAGCATTGTTGCTGGTGACATAACAGGCCATAGTTATTCATTTCTTTGAAGAGTTGTTTGTATAATTTATTTCAAAAATTTGGCAAAGGGTATAATTTGGAAATGAGTGTATAATCCTTCAAATTTACTTGAGTTTTAACTTTTGGTAAAGGTACAGTGATACAATGTTTAAAAGAATCTGGGACAATGTGGTCAATAGGGAGAAATTATATTTATTTATTTAATTTCTTTATTTATTGCTTGCCTTTATTGATCAGAGTAGTCCAAATGGAACATGGTAGCCCCTTCTATGCAGAGGCCTGGATAAAAAAGCTCCAGTTACAAATTAGGCAGTTATGTATAGGAGAGAAAAATGTAGAGCTTAACATTATGATATGGACGTACAATAACTAAAAGGCAGTTATACTAGAGATGATATGCAATCAGTGAAGTATAAAATCATTACATATTAATACAAGACAAACTGGCATAAACGGTATGTCAAATTACAGTTTTACAGTTATGCATAGGAGAAATAAGAGAGAGGAGGCATGAGAGATAAGAGTAGAAAGCATAAAAGAGGTACGTGGTTGGCATATTTATTAGTTTATATAGATAAAATGAAGGCTATAATGAAGCTGAAGTAGATGTAGAAAGTAATGAGTTTGGCTTGGAACTTTACTGGAGAGAAAAGCTTGCAGGATTTATGTAGAGACAGTAGAAGTGTCAGGAAGGGCATAGAGCAGAAGACAGTAAGAATATTAAAATGAGAGTTTGCTTTGTTGAGTATACAGGAGTAATTTGTAAGGAGGAGGGTATTTTAGACTTGGGAGCTGAAGAACCACATATTTTTGAAGTGTTGTTTTTGGAAGTTTTTGAATATGGATAGGTTGGTTTGTTGTTTGATGGTGAAAGGGATAGTAGATTGTGGATATATATATTGATTACAAAGACAAGACATCAGAGTTGTGGGTGTTAATTATGGCTAACAGGAACTTGTCTGTGCAGAGTAGTGATCATGCAGGGATATAAGGTTCCATTAAGGCTTGGAGTGCAGAACAGTTTTGAAGTTTTTAGATTATTTTATCAACAGTTGCTAACTTGATGATAGAGCAAATAGTGTGGAAGGTCTAGCTAGTGTAAATGTTTTAAGGATAGGCAGTGGTGGGATTTAGCAGACTGGTTAGTGGTACATTTAGGTATCTTGTCTTATCTTGTTGCATTGTTCAATTTTTGTTTGTAGAGCTTGCTGAAGGTTTGTGCAGATGGGAGCAACATATAGTAGTGAATGTAGGAGATATGCAGAGGCTATTTTTTGGCATTGCTAGCTAAAAAGTGTTTGCTATGCTAACAAGTCCAATTTTCCTGTGAGTTGTGTTGACAGCTTGTTATATTTGAATATCAAACTTAAGGTAGTTATCTATAATAACATAGAGTAGCTGTGTGTAGTGCACAAGTTTGATAGGATTGTTGACTGATGAGGTGATGGAAAAGTTATTTTTTGTGTAGGATACATATTTTAGAGTGAAAAGTGAAAGCTTAGTTTTATTAGCATTCAGAAGGAGGTGAGACTTGCTAAGCCAGGTTTCTATAGAAGAAAAAGCTTCTTGGATCCTTTTCCTGAAGTTCTTGGTTATCAGTGTAGCATCATCAGTATACCAAACCCCAGATGTGTCATTAGTAGCAGTGTAGCAATCAATAATAAAAATGTTAGAGTATGGGGTCCAAGACTGAGTTTTGTGGCACTCCAATGGGCAAGAATGGTGATATTTCTTTCTGCCATTTTACTGCCTGTAGCTTGTTAGAAAGGTAGCTATGAGGGAACATCATCAAGGCCTAGTGGGGATAGTCTGTGCAGTGTCAAATGCCTTTGATAAGTCAAGGAATAGAGAAGAGACAAAGTTACCAGAATCCCTGTGAAGGATGGAGAGCTTTGGTGGTACAGTGGTGTGACTTGAAGCTATGCTGGATTAAGGAGAGAAGGTTGTTATCTATTAAGTGTTTTAGAAGTTAGGATTGTATAAACTTATCGAAGACTTTTGATAATGGAGAAAGACTGTCTATACAACAGTAATTATTGAATTTAGTGGCATCTTCTCCTTTATGTATGGAAATAAGCAGTGACTTTTTCAAAGTAATGGGTACATAGTTTTCTTTGACAGATATGTTTATGAGGATAAAGATGAAGTATACTAAAGGGTCAGTAGCCATGCAAATGTATTCTGAGGGAAGATTATCATCAGCAGCTGTAGTGGATTTTAGCTTATGAAGTCGTTTTTTTTGATAACTGAGATAGAAATTGTGTTGATGTGGAAGACAGAGACTTAAGAGGATAGTTCTGTTGGGATGCTGAGGGGGACAGGTGGATCGTTGTTCATGAGGGAGGTGACTGAATGCATGAAGTGTGAGTTGAGTTGTTTAGAAATTGGAATGGTTGATGGTAGTATGAGTTGGTTGGGCTGGATGGCCTGGATTTAACAAATTGTTAATGGAGGATCAAAATTGTTTGTGGTTCTTGGTGTATGTATCTTGGCTGGAAGTGTAGTGAGTTTTTTATCAGATCTGAATGCTTTTTTGGTTTGGTATAATTGTAGAGTCCTCTGCAGTTGTGAAGACTGGCCTGTCTCTGTTTTATCATGAATCAAAGATTTCCAGGCTTTGTCTCTGACTCTTGTAAGTTGATGTGTAATTTTTGTGAGCCAAGGGTCAGGGATGAATTTCACTCTTTTGTGTATGGTTTAATGTAGTGAGAAAGGTGTCATTAAAATATGCCACTGTGTCATCAAGAGGGAGAGTTTTTAGTTGATGGCAGTTGCAAGCTTTCAGTATTTCTATGAAAGTATCATTGTTAAATTGAGTCAAGTTGCAGACTATATTATAGTGGTAGTTGTTTTGGGGGTGAATTGGCAATATTTTATGATAGTTTGGGAGGTGGTCACCCATAGAGTTGTGGAGGGTATCAGAGGAAATAATTGTACTTGAGTCTGATATGAGGGCTCAGTTGAGAATAAAAGATCTCTTAGAATGTTTGCTGTATCTGGTCGGATAAGCGGTGAGTTGTGTGAAGTTGTATAGATTTATGACAGAGATAGGGTTAGGAATACAAATAGATTGCCAATCAACATTTACATCGCCTAGGATGATGGATTCTTGATTGGTATTTTTGGATAGCCAAAATAGAATTCCTCTAAAGCTGAGTTGTTGTCTGGGTAAATTTAAACAGTGACAAGACAGATATTTTTTGATTATTCATTTTCAAGCGGGAAAGGGTATAACTGAATAATGGTCAGCAGATGGGGTATGTTGAGAGCACTACTGAGGTGTTCCAAGGAGTTGCTATGCCTCCTGCCTTTCCATGTGATTTGTCTCGTCACAACATGCTATACCCTGGGGAAAGTATTTCATCATTCTTAATGTTGGGCTTTAGCCAGGTTTCACTTAAAACTAAAATATCAGGGTTGTACAGTATAACCCAAGCATGTAGCTCATGTATTTTATTGCATATGTTTTTGCAGTTGATGTGATGAAGAAGTTCAGTTGTAGGGTGATTGTTAAAATCAAAGGTATTACACTGAGGGGAGGTGGTACTGGATTGACTGTGGGGAAGATTTGGGATGAGTGGTGGTGGACCCTGGATTTGGCTGGATTTCAGTAGAGGGGTGGAGTTAGGGATGCGGTATTTGGGTGTACATCTATGTATAAAACTAAAGTTAAATAGGCAAGAGTTATGTATTTTATAGGAGGCTTTCAGAGTATGGAAAGAGGTGAGGTGAGATGGTAAGGAGAATGCAGTTTGCTAGAGAGTGAATGTCCATAGTGTAGGCATTATGTAGGCTAGAGTGGAGAACATTTGTGTGAGGAGGCATGTTATGTGGTAAGGCGAGAACGAGAAGCGACACTGAGCAAATGATGCTACTGAGTAGCGTGGGGATTTGTAGCAGTGGGTACAGAAGTAGGAGATCAGAGAGTGGAGGAAGTGTTTGTTGATGAGCAGTGAATGTATGAGGAGAGGAGTGAAGTACAGAAGAAGAGAGCTTTCTCAGAGGTTCCAGTTCAATTATAATGGAAACAGAAAAAGTTAGGGTATAGAGGCTTTGTGTCCAAGGGTTAGAGGAGCCCTGATAACGGTTAAAATATAATAATGGAATTTAGGGAGGGTTTTGCAGTAGATGTGAAAGTGTGTGAGTCAGGGGAACTAAAGTGCTGCTTGACAGCATGAGAAGGAGGGCAAATAAACTGTAAGCAATCTCTTCTTGTATATACATTTATAGCAACAGATTTTATCAAACAAGACATAAGCAGTTCACACTTAATTGAAGGTAGAACCTATAATAAGAGGGACTTATATTAGACTTTAGTCACTTCCGATAACCTGTTATTTCACAAGAAATTGGTTAAAGGCAAGCAAAGAATTGAATCCTCATATCTCTCATATCTGCTGCAAATTTCACAAAAATAAAACTAACAGAAATGGGGGTGGAGTTCTCCTGTTAGTCAGGAAAAGTCTGGAAAACACAATGCTAAAGCAAACTCCACGTGTGGAGACAGTTTCTCTAAACTGACTAGTGACTACACATAGATCACTACTGCTTTAATTTAATTTGATAGTATTTCACATGACTAAGGAATGTATTCAGCAATGCACAGGCCCTGTTCACTTGCTTTAATTTAATTTGCTAGTATTTCACATGACTAAGGAATGTATTCAGCAATGCACAGGCTCTGTTCACTCTTTCTGTCTTTCCAAGTGTTGTATTTGCTGATCAGATGACTTATAAGAAAAGCTAATGACCTGTAATACGTTTATGCCTTTTAAGTGGAAAAAGCTAACCTTGAAGTCCAGGCATTTAGGTTGATGAATATTTTGAAGCCTAAACTTTCATGTGTTTGTGGCAAAATTACTGCAACCAAGGGATAAAAAGGTCATGCTGTATATGGCCTAACAACCTACACTTTTCTTCTATTCAGTTATTTATTCATGAACTCGTAGAGGAGTACCCTTCATTGAGTGAGAGGTTATATGTTGATAAAATATTACTCCTAGAATCTTATAAATCCACCATCAGCCTACAAAACCTCCAACAATCTTTCTCTTCTCTCCTCTCTGCATCTGGTAGAGACTAATAATCTCCTCATTAACCGCAAAAAGGCTAATGTGATGCTTTTTTTCATCCCCCTCCCCCAATAAAGTACAGGAACTGACTCGTTGCACAATAACAGATAACCATAGCAATACTATTCATGTTGTACAGCAATACAAAGGTTTAGGCATTACACCTGACTATTGTATCATAATACAAATGTTTAGGCCTTACTCCTGACCCTTCCCTCACCTTCAGAATTCAAACTGACAATTTAGTTAATAAAATACTACCACAACTAAAATTAAATTAAACAACCAAAAGTTCACCTCCAAGGACTAAGTCATGATACCCATACAAAGCACAAAATCCAAAACCAAAACGCAGTGGCGACAGAACATGGCAAAAAGACTGGCAAATAACGTTTATTAAGATAAAAATCAAGCGCCTTTGCATGGATCAGCCATGCTTCATCATACTTCAAAACAAATTAACTCAACTGTTTAAATAAGAACCCAACGGCTTATTCAATAATTAAAAAAGGCTGTCATAAAGGCAAATTAATCCTTCAATCAATTGCAAATTAGCACGTACATAAAAACTTAATGCAAATTTAATAACATCAAAATATCATATAAAACCCTCATATTAAATTGTCTTACATGCAATATTGTCATCCAAACACAATAATTTATAACTACCTAAGACATAATAAACGTTTAATGATAAATCCCTATTCCTTAAATGTAAATGGCATATACAAAATAGAACAAAATACCTAAAACACTGACTAGTGAATTGAGTTACAAGAATCATAACAAAATATATTGAGTGAGCTGTTGGGTTCTTATTTAAATAACAGTTGAGTTAATTTGTTTTGAAGTCTGATGAAGCATGGTTGATGATGCCCTTACTGTGTTTGATTTTTATCTTAATAAACATTATTACTTGCCAGCCTTTTTGCCATGTTTTGTCTTCACTACATTTTGCTTTTGGACAACTGAAATTATGCTATAGAATAACTCATCTCCTCTCACCAGCTGCTCGTATTCCCCTCTCTAAAAATGTTATTCTTTCTAAGCTTAAATACGGACTTTCAGTACAAATCTCTTAGCCCTCCTACAATACTCACAGACATCTGACTGCTGAAAACAAAATCTGCATATTCTTTTATACCTGCAAACCCACATACCCACTACTGCTGTCTGCTTAAGAAAGTCAGTTGGCTACCTGTTACTGAAATACCAACCTATGCTGTAGGTACATCATTATACAAAGTTCAGAATGAAGGCTATTGTCTACCATTAGGAAGAAAACTCTCTTTCAGAGAGCAGTAATACACTTTAAGAAAGAGATAAGGAAATGTTATCTTGTTTTGCAGACCTCTTTTCAAAACAGTTATCGGAGACAGTGCATTCTCCAACCCGAGCCCAGCCCTATGAGGCAATCTTCTGCCAGAGATATATAAAGCAAAATACTCTACAAGGATTTAAATGATCACTGGCAGATCATCTCAGAAGTGAAATAATTTGTAAGACATTTGGGACTAATGGGTAATATGATTACCCACCCCTTAATACCTCATCTGAAAACCATACCCTACTATTTAGAAAATATTTTAAACTGGTGCATAAACAGAATTGAAATGATACATTGCATATATTGTAAAATACCACATCTTTAGATAAGCAATGTTTTAAGCTGATACATACCCAGAACTGAAATTATTAATTGTATATAGAAAAGCAAATTATAGTATTTAGTAGTATGATCAGTGTTACTGGTTTAAACTGTCATGATCAGTTAAATAGTGAATTTAATTTACTGTCTATCAGTTTGATTTACTTTACCCTTCAGAATTTGTCCAATTATAGTTGTCTTTGTTCATACTGTTTCAACCTAAACTTTCCCATAATTTGCTGATTCTGTTTTCCTATGATTTTTATCTCAACGACTGATCTTAGCCACAATCGTATTAAGTGATATTGTATAACTTATTCAGATGTGAAACTAACTACATGGTTGTATTGATTCATACTGTATAAGCTACAACTGCAAAGCTGTTACTGTCAACTTGAAAGCTCTGTACTCTCGCCTTTCAGGGCCCAAGTCATGAATGAAATGGATCTTTGGAACATCTCACCTATTTGGTCAAAAAACAGAAGTACAATGAATAAATGAATGATATTGCAGCACTTAGTTTGTAATTTGACTGCAAGAATACTATTTTGTTTTAGAAAGGTGGTCTGTTTGTGTCCAAAACAGATATGAATCTAGACATTTTAAAAGCCATATCTTGCACATGTAATTCTTTAGTGTTGTGTATAATTTTTAAATACTGACCCTTTGGCATATTTCTCATAACATGGTGGGAGTGACAGCAATGGTTTCAGGGCTTATGATAAATCTTAGAATGTAATTTTTTCTGTCTTATAAATAATGGTATCTAGAAGCTGCCTTTTTGTATACTTAAGTGTAACTCAAAACTTAATGGGTTATAGCAGTCTTCTAGTAATTCTTGAAATGCTTTCCACTTAATATTCATCAACCTTCTGTGAAATAAATGGGCCATGAAAAAAGAGAAGAAAATAGTTAGGCTTTTTTAAACAATTTGCTATTATATGATTTATTGTGCTTTTTATATGTCAGATATGCACAGGCATATGCTGACATGACAGCAGATTCCATTGTTGTCTGCATGACTTGAATACAGGACTTTTAATGAAAATAAAACATAGTTGTCATTGCAAATTCAACTAACATTAAAAGCATTTCAGCATATCATGGTGCAAAACTGCTTGCACAAAATACTGTTTCTTCATCTCCTATTACATGGGGATATCATTACAGAGAACCAATACATCAATGGTCACTAATCTTTCTCCCAGACAACTTTGTACATACTAGAATATTTTGTAAAAACTTATTTATTACAAGTTAAAAAATTCAGTCAGTTTTAGCAAGCAATTTATATGTCTAGCAACTGCTTACAAGAAATAACTCCTTCCAGAACTTATTAATCTAACCTGGAGAGTAAATAAATTTTTCTGTGAATTCTCAGAATTTGCAATATTCCCAGAGAGATATCAAATTTCTAATGAGCACGGCTTTGACAGAAGGTGCAGGTTGATGGTTCCGAATTTATGTAAAACATCACAATGATAGGAAAGAAGACACAATCACTTATAAATGTCTCAGGATCAATATCTCCATTCAGAATGAATGTAGGAACAGAAAGTACAACAGTAAGTCAGAAATAAAATGATAAAACTGTAATAATGGTAAAAAGGCACAAAGTATACATTATAAGTAAGGCACATAAATGTACTAAGACAAAAGGTACAGAATAGTACATATGAGAAGTAGACAACTGTATGAGGTGAGCAGAGTGGGTGAACCACGTCAGCAGGACTACGTTCAAAATGAACTCATGCAAGTGGACTGAGCACACGAAAATGATCAAGAAAGAGTTTTTTGCTGTAGAGGATCTAGTCTCAAGTTCTACAGATAGCTGTTCAGTGTATCAGAGTTGTAAAACAGGATAATACAAGCTTTTACTTCCTGTGTTTATTTATACATTATTTTAGAACACTAGCAACGCAGATTTTAAACAGAAAAAAGGCAAATTTAGAAAACATGTTTTCCAGTGTATATATTTGTGTCTGTATGTGTCTGAGTATATTCACTCACTAGGGATGCCTATCTTTATTGCTTGGAACCTACTGTGCGTTCATACTGCTAAAAGTTATGCAATTATGGCAATAGATACCTGAAGCATGCTGACTATATGGCTAACTATAATCAGTCTAGTGGAGTCAGAGGCTTCAAAGTTTGAGGTACACGTGGAAGGAAGCATTTTAGGCAGTAGTACAGAAGGGAAACTCTTAGATCAGGAACAGTACCTTTGTCAGTAGAGGTGTACAGAGAAATGAGTTCATACCATGTGGGCAGAGTATAAAAACTGAAAGGAAATGGCTTCTTCATTACACACAGAAAAAGAAGTATGCAATAAATATCACAACATGAAATGCTAGGGATGTGAGTCCAATGTTTAAAAGAGTAAAATAGTGAATACTTGAAAATGTCAAAGAGAAAACTGAGGCATCCCAACTTCTGGAAGAAAAAGCTTCAACATATAATAAAAAAATACTGAAAACTGGGTAGGCCGAATGAGAAGAAAATGTTAGTGAGTGTATTCCTAAAGTATGCCTAGCGTAAACAAAAATATCAAAATGTTAGTTACCGAGGCTCAGGAAACCTTGAAGCAGGAGTTGGGTTGTAGCATACACTGTGCTGACCTAATGAAAGAATACCCACAAGGACAGTATAAGGTATTTAATCGGCATCTTAAAAATTGAAGTCTAACTGAGGTATGGAGGAATTTCTACCCATATAAGTTCACCTTTACACAAAGCATCTGCTAACAAGAAAGAGAGAAAGGGAAGGGGGACTACAGTCATTTTTTTAGAATAATGACAGCTGACAAAACTCATGCATGTTAGTAATGATACAGAGGGTCTATCAGACTATTATATTTAAAATGAAATATGGAGAGAAAAATGAAAATTCATTCAGCTGGTGATAGTTTATTTTATTGAAGTGAAAAAAATAACGAAATACATTGACTAAAGAGTCTTTATATTTATTTATTTATTTATTAGCATTTGTTTACCAGGAAAGTCCAATGGGCCAAGAATAGCCCATTTTCAGTGGAGGACCATGAAGAAAAGCTCCACAAAGACAGTTAGTATGAATGTACAAAGTATTCAGAACAGTTAATAAAACAAAGTACATAGTGCAAAAACACCATAAAATGCATAATAAAAACACAAACAGTACAGAGGAATATAATACAAGGCACAGATAATAGTTTAAGCCAGTCCAATTACAATGCAATTCAAGGCACACTTAGAAGTATACGTCAGTGCATTCTGGAACATTTTTATAGCGCTGGATGACCTTTAAAATACCATTAAGGGACAACAATGGCTCAACTAGGGAGAAGGAATGATGACTATGGTGGCATAAATTAAGTAATCTGGTAAACAAATTACAAAAAACATACATCTGATATGTATGCACTTATTTATTTATACATTTGCTTATCTGATATTTTGGGTATGAGGTTGTCTGACTGAGACAAAGCCCATTTTCACCAGAGGCCTGGGAAGAAGAGCTCTGAAAATGTAATGGCAGTACAAATGGTGTACAGTGACCAAGTATAAGCATGACACAAAACAAACTAGACTGTGAATATATGCCCATATGTCAGCATTTCAGTATTACAGTAAATCTCATCACATTGTGCACATATTTTTTCCCCTTTTCTTTCTTTTTTTAAGTAGCAGAAGTAGTTGAAAGAAACTATGGTGTGGCGTATTAATCCCAAATGGAGCAAAATAATATAGTAGCAACTGGTAAGTGACTGATGAGTGAAAGGCTGGTGGGGAAGGATATTATAGGATAAAACATAAAATGACAGAGAAAAGTATAAATAATGAGGAAGTTAATGAAGATTAGGAGTCGGGTACTGAATATGGTATGGAGAAAGGTGAAATAATGAATGGGTTTTCTAATGCTGTAGACAGCACAGTGAGAGGAAGTCATACCATACCCCTTGATCACATAAGTGATTCCTGTGCTGATTAAACATTTAATCTGTTTCAAGAGTTAGTTATAAGCTTAGGTTTCAATACTTTCTTGTAGTTTAGATTCTTTATATTGTATAGAACTTTGTTCAAAATTGTTGGTAAGAAGTTACAGAACACTGCATCACCCAAAGCAATGTGAGCTCTGATAAATATTTATTTTTCAGTAAGTGGATGTTAATTCCCTGCTGGGATTATACCATATTAAATATTTATTTGTCTGTGCTCCGCTTATGTCATAACGGAAGTCAAATGCAAACTGTAGTTGAATATAATGCACACACTTTGTCACATTTGACTATGTTAAGTTACTTCTTCTTCTTCTTTTTCTTTCGGCTTTTCCCAGTTAGGGGTTGCTACAGCGGATTATCTGTTTCCATTTCTTCCTGTCCTCTGCATCTTGCTCTGTCACACCAACCACCTGCATGTCCTCTCTAACCACATCCATAAGCCTTATCTTGGGCCTTTCTCTTTTCCTCTTACATGGCAGCTCCATCCTTAGCATCCTTTTCCCAGTATACCCAACATCCCTCCTCAGCACATGTACAAACCAATGCAATCTCGCCTCTTTGACTTTGTCTCTAAACCATCCAACATTGGCTGACCCTCTAATATACTTATTCCTAATCCTGTCTACCCTTGTCACACCCAGTGCAAATCTTAACATCTTTAACTCTGCCACATCCAGCTCTGACTCCTGCTTTTTGTCAATGCCACTGTCTCCAACCCATATAACATTGCTGGTCTCGTTTCCTTTTTGTAGACCTTCCCTTTCACTCTTACTGGTACTCATCTGTCACAAATCACTCCTGACACTCTTCTCCACCCACTCCACCCTGCCTGTACTCTCTTCTTCACCTCTCTTCCACACTCATCATTACTCTGAACTGTTGATCCCAATTATTTAAACTCATCCACCTTTGCCACCTATACTCCTTGCATCCTCACCATTCCTCTATCCTCCCTCTCATTCACACACGTGTATTCTGTCTTAGTCCAGCTGACCTTAATTCCTCTCTTCTCTAGAGCATATAGCCACCTCTCCAGGGTCCCCTCAACTTGTTCCCTACTTTCACTACATATCACAATGTCATCTGCAAACATCATAGTCTACGGGGACTCCTGTCTGATCTTGTCTGTCAACCTGTCCATCACCAGTGCAAATAAGAAAGGGCTCAGAGCTGATCCTTGATGTAATCCCACCTCCACCTTAAATGCATCTGTCACTCCCACTGCAGATCTCATCACTGTCACACTACCCTTGTACATATCCTGTACCACTCTTATATACTTCTCTGCCACTCCCGACTTCCTCATACAATGCCACAACTCCTCTCTAGGCACCATGTCATATGCTTTCTCTAAGTCCACAAAGACACAATGCAACTCCTTCTGACCTTCTCTGTACTTTTCCATCAACACTGTCAGAGCAAACATCACATCTGTAGTGCTCTTTCCTGGCATGAAACCATACTGCAGATCACTAATCATCACCTCCCTTCTTAACCTAGCTTCCACTACTCTTTCCCATAGCTTCATGCTGTGACTGATCAGTTTAATCCCTCTGTAGTTACTACAGCTCTGCACATCACTCTTATTCTTAAAAATTGGTACCAAAACACTTTTTCTCCATTCCGCAGGCATCCTCTCACTTTCCAAGATTTCATTAAACAATCTGGTTAAAAATTCCACTGCCATTTCTCCTAAACACTTCCAAGCTTCCACAGGTATGTCATTTGGACCAACAGCCTTTCCATTCTTCATCCTCTTCATAGCTATCCTTACTTCCACCTTGCTAATCCATTGCACCTCCTGATTCACTATCCCCACATCATCCAACCTTCTCTTCCTCTCATTCTCTTCATTCATCAACCCCTCAAAGTACTCTTTCCATCTGCTCAACACACTCTCCTCGCTTGTGAGTATGTTTCCCTCATTATCCTTTATCACCTTTACCTGTTGCACATCTTTCCTAGCTTAGTCCCTCTGTCTAGCCAATCAGTAAAGGTCCTTTTCTCCCTCCTTAGTGTCCAACCTTTCTTACAACTCTCTATACGCCTTATCCTTAGCCTTTGCCACCTCTCTCTTTACCATGCACCTCATCTCTTTATACTCCTGTCTACTTTCTTCATTTCTCTGACAATCCCACTTCTTCTTCTATGTTAAGTTATTGAAGGCTAATAAGTGATGTTCTAGAGAAATATACACAGAAATGAATTGGATATGTTATTATGTGCTGATTTAAACTGCTGCACAAAAATATAGAATATTGATATGAAAACTTCTATCACTCTTGTGGAAGAATATAGGAACATTTGATTCTATAGAGTCACTTCATATAAACATCAAATTGCATTTTTGTTCCATTTTTAAGCCAATACACTCACTTATAGGTGGGGACAAGTCAAGTGTTGACCCCAACAATTTTTGATAGAGTTCACTTGTTCAATAAATGAGCTGTCAGTGGAATAATTTTGCAGATTGGCAACTTTATAAATTATTCTGAAGACTGCCAGAAATTATGCTTTTTTTGTCTAGGATAAATGTAGAGATAACTCTGAAGCTTGTAGCCATGATCATAAACTACTGAAGATTTTATTCTCCTGTGGATAAATTATCTGTTGCCGAAACAGTGGTAAAATTCTCTGCATAGTGGAGAAGGTCCAGATTGTTATAAAATGATTCACATTAATGGAAAAATAAAGAGGATGTAATGCACATCCTTCAGAGATATGTCTTGTTAGGCAGTACAGATCAGTAAAAGCATATTTCCATTTAACAGTATATCTTTGTCCAGGCGAGTAGTCCTCCTTAAGCCAATTGAATGAACATGCATTCAATTCTATGGGATTAAGTCTATTAAGAAGGACGCTGCTGGTCTCATGAGCTTTGGAGATGTCAGCAATGAAGACTACCTAGCCTGGCCTATATGAAAGTCATTCTGAATGAGCTTGCATTTTGGGTTTCTAATACCATGACGGGAATGGACCCAATTCCTAAGTCAAAGTACAATTAAAGTTCATAAAATTAGTATTGTTTCAATCTTTGATGTCAGCCAGTAGTGCTCTTTGCAGCACCTGCAATGTGCCCAGTAATGACTCCTTCTGCAGTTCGTATGGAGTTACATGTATTGGTAACATATCTAAATACTATTGTAAATTTTTTTTATAGGACCCATTGCTCCTACTACTATTGGAACTGTCTGGGTATCTCCACATGATTCTCGTTTCTGCCTGCAGATCCTGGTATTTTATGACTTTGTGTCTCTCTGTACACAAGACACTGTGTGATGATTTCAATGATCAGTGCTACTTTTGTCTTCTTTTCTTGGACCACTATATCCAGTTTTCTAGCATCTATCTTTCAAACTGCCGGCAATGGGTAATCCCATGTGATATAAACTTCATAATTTTCTATGATGCTTTGTGGCTCATGTTTCCAGTGTTTTTCAGCCACTTCAGTACTATAATGTTTACACAATCCTCAGTGCAGCAGTCTCACCACATTATTATGCCTTTCAGTATGCAGTCTTTTTGCCATTAGTGTGTTGCAACCAGCAACAAGGTGTGTGACTGTTTCCAGTTTGGTTTTACAAAACCTACATTTGTCTGCTTCTCCCAGATGTTCTATGGACTTTGTAAACCAGCGTGTACGTAGCCCACTACCTTGGGCTGCCAATATTAGCCTTTCATTTCTTGGTTTGAATTCGCCTCTCCTTAACCATTTCTGCGTTTGTTCTTGATCAACATGAGGCTCTTCCAGAAGTTTTCTATACTTGCAACTATATTTATGTTTTTTCCACATTTCTTGCCTTCTCATCTAGTCCTTCACCTTATATTCTTTCTTTTGTTTTTTGGCACATTCAGTTGCTGCCTGGTTTCTGTCCACTTCTGGTTTGATTTCCATTCCTGCTTGACATCAATATGCTTCTGCTACGTTAAGCAGAGATGTCAACTTAGATTTAGTCTCCTCATGTTTCAAAACTTTTACTACATTTGGATCTTGTGAGGTCAGTAGGTATGTGTGGGGTACCACGACTGCAAATCTATACATGTAATCACTTTCAAGGAGGCCCATCTCTCACTCGGAATGGGGAATATATAATCTTGGTATACACTGATTTTTATAAATCATTTGATGAGCATGAAGCATCCTTATTGTTTTAATATCCAATCTATCCAACACTTTTTGGGGCCAGTCAATCACTCCAAAACTGTAAGTTAGGACAGAAAGAGCAAATTGATTTATAGCTTGGATCTTGTTCTTAGGTGTCAGTGCTGTTCTTAGGATTAATTTAAGTCTTCTAAAGTATTCCTTACTGAGTTTTATTTGCATTTGTTCATGTTTCATTGCTGATCCTTCATCAATTCCCAAGTATTTATACACTCACTCTTGCTCAAGTTCTTTAATATCACATTCTTGTCCCAAATTGTTTTCCTGGTGCTGCAGTTTTCCTTTTTTAAAGGTTGCTTTTGCACATTCATGAAGACCAAATGACATTCCAATATCATCTGAAAAAGTTTTGACAACCTGCAGCTGTGCTTTCAGTTCCTCGTCTGATGAGCTATACAGTTTTAAATCATTGACAAAGAGAAGATGAGAAGTCATTAGACTTTGTTGTTTTCTAGGAGCCAAATTGTAGCCATGGCCTAAACTGTTAGGTAAGCAGCTTAATGGAGTAATGGCAAGGCAGAATAGAACCGGTGACAGAGAGTCACCCTGGAATATCCCCCTTTGAATTTTTATCCCTGGGATAAAGTTGCCAAGTGAAAATAAGCTGGTGTTGAGATATATAAAAAAACATTGTTATAAAAGAGATAGTCAGTCGATGAGTTTGGACTAAATAAAAAAGGTGGGGGCACTGCCCTAGTCTACTCCAACTTTCTTACCTTAATTCCCTTCCAAATTCCAATTCCTAAATTCTAGAACACTGAACTAACTGCTGGAATTCTAAAACTAAATAAGCATAAAAATATCTGTATCATTGCCCTGTTTATGTCATCTGGTAACAGTATCTCTACACTCGAAAATATTCTCCTATGGGCCTCTACTGAAATTAACTATAAAACTTATATCCTTGGTGATGTCAATATTGACTGTAATAAAATCAATTGCCCCTCTCCCTCCCTATCCATTAACCTCTATAACTTCACTCAAATAATCCTCTCCATCACTCGACCTAACAAACTAAACCCTCCCGGATCCACTATAGATTGGATCCTAGTCTCAGATCCAAATAAAATAACCAATTCTGGCACAATTCCTGATACCTTTAGCGACTACCTCCCAGTCTTCATGCATCGCTCAACTAGTTCCTCCCCACACCAGCTGATGCTACATTCAAACTCGTAACCTCAGTAGCTTCAACCCAACTACTTTCTCAAATACTTTCAAACAAATGAACTGGCAAATTCTAAACATCCTTCCTCTTGACAAGACTATAGAATACTTCAACTCTGTCTTCCTTGATACTTTAAACTCACTAGCCCCACTAAAAAACAAAAGGATAAAAACTAAAACTGCTCCTTGGCTACCCAAAGAGACAAAACAGATTATGCACCACAGAGACAATCTATGGAAACTTTACCAAAACAATAAACTGGCCAGTAGCTTGCTCCAATATAAACAGCCCCACAACCGTGCAAAATGACTAATCACCAAAGACAAAAAATCCTACTATATCAAACTTCAGTCCAATAACAACAAAACCCCCCAAAAATTCTGGAACTCAATAAATTCACTCCTCAATCCAGGCTACAAGAATAATCCCTGTCCTGACCCAAGTAAATCTGACCTCGAACTAGGCAATGAATTTAACTAATTTTTCATAGAAATTATTATTACCCTCACCAAGACATTTCCCAATATTAACCCAACAGCTCTACACTCTCCCCCTTCTAACTCACGTCATCTGTTTGAACTCAAACCCATCTCCACTAACTTTATAATAAAACTTTTGTCCAAACTTAAACCTTGCTCTAACGCTACAGACAATATTCCCTCTTCCTTCCTAAAATGTGCTGCTGATGGCATTGCTCTACCAATCAGCATCATTATCAACCGATCCATAGAAGAATCATACGTCCCCAACCTCTGGTGCTCAGCTTATATTCTTCCTCTTCATAAAGGAGGCAAAAATACCAGCATCTCAAACTTTCACCCCATTGCTTTGCTCTCAGCAATCTCCAGAATCCTAGAAAAATGCATCCACCTTCAACTTATGCCGTTCCTGACCCAGAACGATCTCTTCACTCCTACCCAGCATGGCTTCCATCCAGGCCATAGCACAATAACCGCTCTACTCTCTTTTCTAGAAACTGTTAATCAAGCCCAAGATTCAGGACACTAAGTTTCCACTGTTTTACTCGATCTGTCTAAAGCCTTTGATACTGTTTCCCACAAGCACCTTCTCTGTCATCTCTCAAACCTTAATCTCTCACATAATGCTTTATCCTGGTTCTCCAGCTATCTATCAGACAGATCACAGGCAGTCAAATGGAAGAACTCCACCTCCTCCTTCTTACCTACCCCAACTGGCATACCACAGGGATCCATCCTTGGGCCCATGCTTTTTAACATCTTCCTCAATAGCTTTCACACTGCTATTCCTGATGCTAAAATCATTCAATACGCCAATGATTCAACCTTAGTCTGCTCTGCCTCAAACCTCTCTGAACTGCTGACTAAAATCCAAACTGCCTTCCCAACAACTGAAAACTGGATACACCAAAACTACCTCTCTCTCAATACAAATAAATCAAAGATTCTACTATTCCCTACCACAAAGACCCTCTCCTAGGATAAAAACAACTTCAAAGTCTATAGTCAAACCAACTCACCTATAGAAGTGGTCCCCTCTGCCAAACTAATTGGCATTACTGTAGATGAACACCTCAAGTTTGATATTCAAATTCAACAAAGTATTAAGAAAACCCACCAAAAGCTATGTATGCTGTAAAGGAATAATCACTTTCTCTCCAACTCTACCAGCCAAACTCTGGCCTCGACTTATCTTCTTCCATCCTTATTAAACGGAGCCCCTCTCCTAACCAACCTGTCTTCCTCTGTCACCTCTAAACTAGAAAACTGCTACAACAAAATCTCTAAATTTGCCTCTAAATCTAAAAATACCACCCATCACTGCCTAACCCTACAATCCCTGAATTGGCTTGAACTCCCAAACTACTTAGACTATCTCCAACTCACTACTGCACATAGACTCATATTTCACCAAACAAAATGTCCCGCTCTAATTAACATCCTTTCCCCTTATACACCCAACAGAGCTCTCAGATCTGAAAATCAGAACTTAATTAATATCCATAAACCTAAACATCCTGCTGGCCAAGTTCTCCTATCTTTCTCACTAGGCAAAACATGGAATTCCCTTCCCTCCACACTAAGAACCATACCAAACTCAGAAAACTTCAAAACCCAACTATTCAAACACCTGTCCACTAAATGGAAATGTACCTGCCTTCACCCAACCTAATCCAAGGGGGTTCTCGCTCTGGTTCCCAAGCTCTACAACTCTCATAGTTATCTTCCTATGAGCCTATCTAAGCTCTCAACAATTTCTATAGCTTCTCTGTAAGCTCTCACCTCCTACAGCTACCCTCACACAGCCCAACCTTGTAAATATTGTAAATAGCATTCTACTGTTGATGTGTGTATGTAAAGCGTATTTACATTTTCTTAAAAGGTTTGTATGTAAACTGTTTCCACACCTAACCCATATCTGTTTTCCTCAAATGAAATTGTGTGATCCCTACCTTCAAGCTTAATGAATTTGTTAACTATGTATGATATTGAATGCATTTATGAGTAACTATTGTACATAAGATCTTTAATATTAATTATCATTTATATCTAAATTGTATAATGCATCTTGGAGCTTTTCTCCCCGTGCCTCCACTGAAAATGGGCCAATATGGCCCAGTGGACTTCCTCGGTAATCAAACTGCAAATAAATAAATAAATAAATGAACTATGCTTTAAAGATTCTTGATAGCAGTTAAACACAGAGAAATTTATTTTATTTATTTATTTTATTTATTTAACATTTGTTAACCGGGAAAGTCCGACTTGGAATGAAGCCAATTTTCAGCAGAGGCCCGGGGAGAAATCCTTTAGATGCATGTCTTTGTAACGGCTTGTAAAGGCTTAAAGGCAAACATCTCTTAAGAGGCACCATTTATGTGAAGTGGAAAAAATAATAAATCTGTTTTAGGGATGACCTCTTCTGCAATGACATTATTTAAAAGGTTAGTCAGAGGAATGGACGAACAATAAGTATCTTCTTTGTGAGCATTTGTGGCAGGCCTTCAATACCACAGAACCTTCACTTTTTAACTTAGTTAAGAATTTGCTAACTTCAAAGTCACTTTCTCTGTTTAAAAATTTAGATGCCTTGAATTAGTTGGTTCAGGAGTGTTTTTTTTTTTCTTTCAAAGTACGGACAAGTGGCACTAACATTTTAACTAATGCTGATAACCACTTCAGCTTCCTAATCTTGTAAGGGGGACATGTCATTTGCTTACCTGGGAAAAAAATGGAATCTGCTACTTTCTCGAAGTCCTTGGATGATACCTACTTATCCTGTTCTGGCATGAAATAGCTCAGTTTCCTTGTTCTGAAAGGTAACTTGCACTAACGTCTTAGTTCTATGCATGAATTTCATAAAGAGGGGTTCTTAGTTATAGCGTCCTGATTCTGTGTTCTTCCATGAGAGATCATTTTACATTTTTGTCTAGTTTTGCTATCAAGGCTTGAGGAAGCACCACTGAGTGAAAGAAGTTGACATGTGATCTTTTGTGCAGACAGACTATGACAGGGTGACCGACATTTCTTGAAATAAAAAATGTCTCATGAGTTGGTCACTGTTACCCAAGTCATACTACATCTCACCACAGCCATCCATTAGGCCTATAATGTTCTGTCCATCTTCCATTTTCATGTGGGATGAAGTTCGGGGGAGGTGAATCTTTTGTTTAACAAAAATTTCTGTACTCACCACTTTTTGTATAGGTTAAAGTACTTAAGCATATTAAACTCATCCTTTTAGCTTCTTGGCTAATTTTCATTCCTTTAAGCATCTCATCTGCTGAGTTCTGTGTTCTTACAGCCTCCATTTTCATTGGTAGCTTATAAGACTTTTACCCATTTTCTGAATGTTGTAACCTGGCTCCTACCTCTACTTCTTATTATGATTTAAATGTACAATAGCTTCTCTTAAAGGGATTTTGAGCATTTCCCAATATGCCTTAAACGAGGTTTCTCCCTCCCCACTTGGTGTTCAAGATCTGTGGCCACACTGCCTAATGCATACCTATTCAGCTGTTGATGTTAAAGTAGAGGATCTATATACTAAGGATAATAGGGAGGGGAATATTTCCAACTTTGAAAAGCCAGTGAAAACTTACTGGGGTCAGAGGGCATTATCAGCCTTTTGTTGGCTGTAATAAACCTTCTTTTATCAATCATGTACACACTATTCGGAAACCTGATTTGCTCACTTTCCCTTCCCTCTGAGCTACATATATACGAATCCTGTGTGTGGTGTTGTGCGGTGCACTCACTGAATTGTAGGAATTGTCCTCATCACTGATGGCATATGGATACTGGGAAGTGATCTAAGAGTGAGTTTAACATGTACTCTTAGTCAGCAGTGATGATTCCTAGACTGTGTTTGCTCCATAATAATTACTTTATATATTTTCCATTGGGGTGTGAAACTTTCCCACAGCCTACCCCCTATTTATATAATATTCTATATTAATGAGTTAGTTAATGATTTATATATTAGGATTGTAACCCTCACTTAGAAAACAAGACAGAACGAGATAACCCCCATGCTCTCCAGTACTTTCATAGTAGTTGTGTGGCCCGCTCTTTCAGTTAACACTACCTGGCAACACATCTATAATATATTTCCTATTTTGAGTTACACACAGACCTTTCACATTCCACATTAATCAGAAACAAGGTTGACAGCTTGTTTCATTGTTTTCAGCCCAACAAATGGTAGACGGTAACATAGAGGCTTTATACTTGAAACCAGAATACAGCAAAAACAAAATGTACAATCCAGCTCAAAAACAATTGCCCAGATAACAATGTGACAGTATCACAACTAAAACCTTGTTTGCCCTTCTACTAGTGTTAGTATAAGCTAATAAAATAGAAAGTGATATATGTTTACCATCATGACAGATTGGACATAGACAGTAAGTTAAACAATATTGCTGCCATTCCTCATAAATTAATCTATTCTGATGCATATCTATAATTAAGTGATGCTTTAGTGGTAGTACTGTGGAGATCCTATCGGGAGCGCTACAGAATCCTGAAAACCCAAAATCCTTTAGACCAAAATCCTGAGACCAAAATCCTGAAAACTCAAAATCCTGAAAACACACAGGATACCACACTTACTATATTCCAGCACAAGTACATACAGAAACAAATAAAACATAAACCATATTACTCTTCTCCAAGTATAAGCAGGGGGGCAAGCCCCCCTGTGCCCCCCACAACCCCTGCTACTTAAATATATCAACTCCGAGATTGCACTTATTGTACTGAAGTGCAATCTCGGAGTTGTTATATTTAAGTAGCAGGGGGTGTGGGGGACACAGCCCCCCACATGGGGGGTGCAGGGAGGCTTGCCCCCCTGTGTATAGTTGAAGGGTAATATGTTTCTGTATGTACTTGTGCTGGAATATAGTATGTGTTGGTATCCTGTGTGTTTTCAGGATTTTGAGTTTTCAGGATTTTGAGTTTCAGGATTTTGAGCTTTCAGGATTTTGGTCTTCAGGATTTTGGGCTTTCAGGATTCTGTAGCGCTCCATCCTATCATATAATAGTTTCTGTTTCATAGATTCTTAGACTTTTAAGGCAGTTAGTCAATGGACCATAGGACACTTCCAGCTTGCAATAGGGGATAAAAACTCAGATCCAGGATAAATTTACAGGCACCCATCTATTCACTGAGGTCTGCCTTAAAGGAGTCTAGGAACTGATCTGTTATATGTGCAGTAGAATATTATGTAGGAGATGGGGAAGTGTTGAGTAATAAATCTGTCCATACAACATGTCTTACTTGAGGATGGAGATTCGATTCTTTAGAGTGAATGTTTGTGAAACCATTTTTTGTCTGAATATGTAAGAAATCAAGGAGAGCTAGGTAATTCACAGCACAGAATGCCTGTCATGATTTACCTCATGAGAGTCTATAGAAGACAGAGTAATGCAAGAGAGCTTCAAGTCTGTCATGGCAGCTGAGGATCTTTAGTCCAGTGATATGCTTTGTTAGGGACCTCTGAGGTCTTTGCAGCTATACATACTACCAAAAAGGGCATTATATTCTATAATTGGTTTGATTAGGAAAAGTATAGAGAAATGATAACTTCTTTTGAGCTAGATGAAATACCTTCAGTTACTAATTGGGCTAGATAGAAGTATTTCCTCACTACTCTTGCTGTAGATCACTGTGTATGTTGAACCTTATCAGCCACTGTAGCAGGCAGCATGTGTATAAAAGTACCAAGCATGTGCTGACTTTCAGTTTATGCATGATGGCTGAATGAAGAGAGGTTTTGTGTGTGTGTGTGTGTGTGTGTGTGTGTGTGTGTGTGTGTGTGTGTGTGTGTGTGTGTGTGTGTGTGTGTGTGTGTGTATGCAGCTAGTGAAGTAAAGTTTTAAGTTAGATGCACAAACTAGTGTTTAGCAAGTTTGAATGTAATAAACATCCTGAACTCAATATCCATCCTCAGTGTCTCATTTGAATATATGAAACATGTGACATGGTGTCAGAAGTGGGATCTGAAGTTGAAGCAGCTCACAAACCATGAGGCACAAAGTTAGAAGTGGAGCAATACACAGGAGTGAACTCCCAAACAGGTCAGTGATTATTTGAAGGTACTTAAATTAATTTCAAATGATTTTCAGTTGCCAAACATGTGGCATAGCATTGAAAGTGCTCAAAATAATTACCTAGTTACACAAAATGTCCAAAATAGTGATATAATGATTAAAGTGTTTGATAAAATTTCTGAAGTGTTTAAAATGTTTGAAAAGTCTAAAATGTCTGAATTTTTCTCAATGTATGACTTTTTCATAGTAACTAATATTTTTCAAAGTGTCCAGAGTGTTTGAGGTATTTGCAGTGTTAAAATAAGGCATTTTCTGGAGATTGTTGTGCATTTGAGCACAATTACAAGTACCAGGTCTATACTTATGTTTAAAAGTACTTTGCTATTATGGTAGAGTGATTTCACAGACCTGAACTGCTGGTGTTTGATAATAATACTGCAGAGAATTGGCAACTGTTTGAGCAAGAACATGATATTTTCATACAGACCACATTTTCTGATAAAAGATGCACGAACAAGAGCATTTATACTTCTCAATTTAGCTGGCTCAGAAACCATTGAGTGAGAATGTTTGTTTGTGCATGCACCTGCTGTATATGCAGGGAAGGCAGAGAACCACCATATTGTGATACAGGCTGAAATGTGCGAAGACCCTGAGTGCTTAAAATGTAAATTTAGAGAAATGTGTAACCCTCAAATGAATATTACAATGGAAAGGCACACATTTTCCACAAGAAATCAAAAGCCTAGTAAAACTATTGCAGCATATACTACTGACAAGAAATAAAGCAAAAACATACAGATTTGGTAATGTATGAGATGAGTGGCTAAAAGACCATCTTGTATGTGCTGTCAATAATGATGCAGTAAGAAAGATTTTGCTTCGAGATAGTGAATTAACATTAAGCAAAGCCATTGAGATTTGTCAAATACATGAGATCACAGAGAAGCATACAAATATGCTTACAAATGAGAAAAACTTGTTTGGAGCATCTCCTAGTACAAATGTTGATAGTATGCAGCAGAAAGTTAAGATGAAAAATAATTATAAACTGAGATGTAGTGCCACATACAACTTCATTGTTAACTATTGCAATTGTGGAGGCAGCTGTGAATCTAAATGGGAAAAGTGTTTAGCTTTTGGTCAGCAATGTCACAAATGTAAAAAGTAGAATCATTTCAAAAGGCTTTGCAAGTCTAAAGTGTCCCAAACATATGTTAAAAGAGAGTATCCGAAGAAGCAAGTAGATCAGATAGAGACTGTATCAAACACTAAGGGCTGTGAGCAGTTGTCAGCAAAGAGTGAGATATATTGTACTGTACAAATTAATGGGAAATCTGTAGAGCTTAAGTAGACACTGGATCTAAGTGCAAGGAAACCTGTAGAGCTTAAGTAGACACTGGATCTAAGTGCAATGTTATATCATCACAAATGATTGCTTGAGTAAAAGCTGGTGAGAAACTTGATTCAGCAAAGTGTGCAAAAGTAGTTGCTTATGGTGGTGAAGACACTCAAACTGATGGTGCAGTAATTCTTTCATGCCATTCTACTGGAAACAGCTATGACTTGTAGTTTTACATAGTCAAAAGACACGTGCAGTCATTGTTAGGCCTCAAAGACAGTCTGAGAATGGGACTGATTTCATTTAATAAAGAAGTTCAGCATTTAAGTATGAACAACAACGATACTTTTACACAGAGTATTTTAGTGAATATGCTGATTATTTTTAAAGACGAGCTTGGTAAACTTTCAGTCACATATTCCATGAAGTTAAACAATGAATTAAGTCCAGTTGTTAGAACAGCACAGAGGATTCCAACAGTGATGCAGAGTAAAGTAAAAGCAGAACTAGACAAAATGGTGAATATAGGTGTCCTTACCCTAGTAGAAGAACTGACCGAATAGGTATCCTCCATGGCCATAGCTCATAGGAAAAGCTCAGATGATATTCAGATATGTATTTATCCAAGAGACTTAAAAAAAGCACTTAAATGTCCTCATCATCCAATGCATACAGTAGAAGAGGTAGTCACTCTCATGCCAAATTTCACTGTTTTTTCAATCTTAGATGCAAAAAGTTCCTTTTGAGAAATTTCACTGGATTGCAAATCTTCATTGTTAACTACATTCTGCACACCATTTGGTAGCTACAGATTTTTGAGAATGCCATTTGGAATCATCTCTGTCAATGAAGTCTTTCAACGTGCAATGGAGCAATTTTTGTTCTGTTTATGTATGTGCTATTATAGTAGAGGACATTTTTGTTGGAGGCAATGGTGAAGACAAATAAGATAGAAATCTCAGGAAAGTTCTAGGCGCTGCACGTGAAGTAAATCTTAAACTGAATCCTCAGAATGTAAATTCAAACTGTAAAATGTTACTTATGTGGGACATTTGTTTACCAGTTCTGCCTTACAACCAGATCTGTCTAAGCAAACAGCAATTCTTGAGATGCCAGTTCCTGAGAATGTCACATCTTTACAATGTTTTCTAGGTATGGCCAATTATTTATTAAAGTTCATCCCAGACTTGAGTGAGCTGTCTGCCCCATTGTGTGAAACAACACACTAAAATGTAAACTGATCCCGGTTAAAGCAACACCAAAGAGGGTGGCCTAATGGTTAAGGTGTTTGCCTTACAAACACAAGGTGTAGGGTTTGAGTCTCACAATAAATAATTGGCTAGGCTTACAATGGCTCGCAAGGGCAGTTAGCCTACTACTAACCTATGAACCTATAATATTCTGAAGAAGAAAATTGTCAGTCCACCCACACTGAGATTTTATGATGTTCACAAACCCATAACTCTTTCTTGTGATGCTTCACAGTATGGCCTTGGTGCAGTATGTCGTCTAGAAGGCATACCAGCAGCCTATGCATCAAGAACTTTAACCCAAACAAAGATGCATTATGCACAAATACAGAAAGAACTTTTGGCAGTAGTGTTCGCATGTTCGAAGTTCAGTGATTGTATTTATGGCAGACCTATCCAAACCGAGACTGATCACCAACCACTAGTGACAATTTTGAAAAAGCCAATGCATAACAGCCCCAGTTTGATTGCAATGCATGATGTTAACATTGCAAAAGTACAGTTTCAATGTTGTTAACAAAAATGGCAAATACGTGTGCCTTGCTGATGCTTTGTTACATGAACCCAGACAAACGACAGAGCCGCATGAAAATAAAACAGGAAACTTTGAAGTCATGGAAGTCAGAACTAAGAAGTCACATAGCTTCAGACCCAGTTCTCTAGAAGCTAAAAAATGTTATCAGTCAAGGATGGCCAACATGACAAACCAGTTTACCACTAGACATTCAGCAGTATTTTCCTTATCGAAACAAACTTATGATGGAAGATGGAATCAAAATGAAAGGTCCAAAAGTGGTAATTCCCAAGACATTACAACAGGAATATATCAAAATCTTGCATTGTAGTTATCCAGGTACTGATTCAACCAAATGAAGGGCAAGAGGCATTGCATTTTGGCCTTCTATGTCTAAAAATATAGAGAAGAAAACTCTAGCATGTGCAATTTGCAACAGCACCAAACCACATCAACAAAAAGAACCACTTCAGCTATAGCAAATTCCTGAATTACCATGGTCAATGGTTGAGACAGGTGTTTTTGATTGGAATGGTCAGCATTAGCTAGTGTTAGTAAACCCTTAATCAAATTGGTTTAAAATTGACCTACTTCCTAATCTGAAGTCCAATACAGTCATTACAAAATTGAAGAGGCATTTTTCTGTCCATGGTAGTCCGCACAAATTCATGTCTGACAATGGTACACAGTTTACAAGTCAGCAGTTTAAGAAATTTGCTGAGTCTTGAGACATTGTTCATATTACCAGTAGTCCTGAGCATCCACAGTCCAATGGATTAGCTGAACATGCAGTTCAAAGTGCAAAACATTTGTTGGAGAAATCCAAGAGGGATGGTCATGGTACCGATATTTTCCTTAACTTTCTCAATTTCAGAAACATTCCTTGAGACAACTTGCTTGGTTCACCTGCTCAGGGATTAATGACCAGACAGACTAGAACAACTTTACCAATCAGCAAACAATTGTTAGTGCCAAAAGCAGAGAACAACAGAGTGGTCAAGGCTCAACATTGGAGAAAATGTCAGTCACAAAAGTACTATGATAAGACCAGTAAATGCCTTAGACCATTACTACAAGGAGAAGTTGTGAGAATGAAAACAACCAAGGGATATGATAGTGTTGGTTTTGGAAAAAGCATCTGTAATGAACCAAGGTCTTATGTCATACAAGCAGAAGGAATAGACTATAGGAAGACTCGCAGGCATGTACTTTCAGTTCCGAACCAAACCATTTCAGGATACATGTGCCAATGACTCCAGTCCTTTTAATGTATCTGCACCTGTTCCAGTTCCAATCTCAGATGACAGCTTACCTTCTGTGTCTTCTACTCCTGTAAATAGTTCAGAAGTGTTATCAGATGGTCCTGTATCACACAGTTCCCCAAGAAAAGTTTCTCCTACAAAGTCTAAACAGAATTTTTATCTATGCAGAGCAGGGAGAGTTTATAGGCCAAATCCAAAATACTTGAAGGCTTAGACTTAAATCAAGGTGGTATTGAAATGTCATTGATGTGAAAATCTTGGAGAATTTCCAGTGTTTAAATATTGAGGTTGTCTGAAAGTCTTGAAGTTGAAATGGCGCTTACCACTGTTGTGTTTTGATACAAATAAAGAACCTGTCTAATATATGTTTTCTGGTCTGCAAGGTGCTTTACTCGAGAGGATTATCTACAACGCTAATCTTGGAGAATTGTTTGTTTTCATTAAGAGGGAGGCTGTAGATCACTGTATATATTGGGGTCTATATCAGAATCGCAAAAGCTGTCTTTCACGAATACATGTTCATCGACACATATATGTCGAAGAACGAGAACAGCGAAGTACCAAAACAATGAAATGAAGAATGACGAACGGATTTTCTTGGCCAGCAGGGTGATCATGGGGATGAGGAAATTAATCATTTTTCCCACTGTAGTGAGGTCTGGGAGTTGGTATATATAAGTAGGGGAGGGGTGCGGGGGGTGCAGAGGGGCTTGCCTCCCTTCAAAAATGTTTGAAAAAGTGTTTTAGGTAAGGTTTGTACAGTTAGGTTTACCTTAGCTGTATGGCGCTGTTACTTCTGGGAATGCGTTCGGCGTTCTCCATTTTGCATTTTTGGTACTTCGCTGTTCTCGTTCGTCGAAATTTATGTGTCGATGAATGTGTATTAGTGAAAGACAGCTTTCACGATTATAATATAGACCCATATATTGTACCTTATCAGCCACTGTAGCAGGCAGCACATGTATAAAAGTTATTAAGCATGTGCTGACTTTCAGTTTATGCATGATGGCTGAATAAAGAGAAGTTGTCTGTGGGTGGATGGATGTGTGTGTGTGTGTGTGTGTGTGTGTGTGTGTGTGTGTGTGTGTGTGTGTGTGTGTGTGTGTGTGTATGCAGCTAGTGAAGTAAAGTTTAAGTTAGATGCACAAACTAGTGTTTATCAAGTGTGAATGTAATAAACATCCTGGACTCAATACCCAGCCTCAGTGTCTCATATGAATACACGAGACATGCAACACTTGCTGCATGGTAGTTAAAGGATAGTTTGTTGTCTTTCAGGATGCTTAGGTCTCTGCTGAATGTATAAGTATGTGGAGTAGTACTGTCTGCAGTGTAATATGTCATTGAGAGTTGTTTACCAAAGCTGACAATGCTACTCTTCTTTACATTTAAATTTAGCCCGTTTTTAATACACCACTGATTTATATTGTTTAGCTCTTGCTGTAGTAACAAGGTAAGGGATGCTGAGGAAACAACAACATTAAGCTTACAGTTATGGACACTTTTATTTAGCTATATGTTACTGGGTTAGGGGTTTGGAGATTTTGGAAGTAGATGTTGATCAGAAGGGGTCCCAGAACTATGCTATGAGGACCACCACTAGTCACTTTATTTACTTTATGAGTTGTTAGCTGCCACTTTAATTATGAGGGTTCCATCTGTAAGCCACATTTCTCTCCATCTTACAACACAAGGGTCTACATTTAGGCATTTAAGTTTATTTAGAATTCCAGCATGGGTGAATGGTGTCTTAGTCAGATCCAAGTACACTGTCTGAACTCCGTGAACACTCTCTATAGCTGTAGAAACCTTTTCAGAGAAGTTCACTAAATTAAGTAGGTATTATCTCTCTTCAACAAAACCATATTGTTGCAAGTTTAGAACAATTAGATATATATCAGAGCTTATGAGATCACATATAAAATCCATGGTTTTGCAAATTAGGCACATTAAGCTGATGGTTCTATATTTCAAAGAATCAGAGGTGGGACACCCTTTATGAAATAGCATAACAGTAGCCATTTTTTAGGAACATGCCTGTGAAACTACAAACCCATAAGTCTCACTAGTCTCATATTCAAAGCCATGGAAAGAATTATCATGGAAATGATCAATAACGGCATAGGAACCCACCAGACGCTGGTCCCTATCCAGTTTAGTTTTGTCAAGGGCAGGTCATGCCGACTGAATCTGGTAGACTTCTTTGAGAAGATCTTCAAAGCAGTGGATAGGACTAACTGGTTCACATTTCCTACCTTGACCTGGCCAAGGCATTTGACACAATACCCCACTCAGGCATTGATGACAAGCTCAAGAGGCTAGGTATAAATGCTTATGTCACCCGGTGGATAGCCAGCTGCCTCACAGACAGGACACAGGAAGTTATATTTGGGGAGTCCACCTCTACAAAGAAGCCAGTCACAAATGGAGTCCCTCAGGATCAGTTCTGGGACCGCTCCATTTTGGCCTTTACTTCTCTGAAGTCAAGGACAATGTCAGTGGCCTCTAGCTGACAACATTTGCAAATGACTACAAATTAGAAGCAGGCATAGAATCCCCCACTGGCACATATGTTCTCCAGAAAGGGCTGACACTGAAAAAGAACTGGTGTCAGAGCCATGAACTAAAACTAAATGCCAAGAAATGCATACTAGTATCCTTTGGGAAGTCATTCACCCCTGGCATCTATCATATTGACAACATAAGCCTAAGACTTGTTCTAGTAGTTAGGTACTTGGGGATACACATAGACAGTAATCTTCGCATTTCACCATCATGTGTCTACAGTAGTGAGGAAATCATTCAATGCTGTGCAACTTATAGACAAAGGTATGGCTTTTAGATCCAAGGAAGTCATTGTGCACTGTATTTGGCATTTATCAGACCTATCATTGAGTACAATGCCCTCTTTGGTATATACTTAATCAGGCACATCCAGCAACTGGAATGTCCACAGAGGTTCCTCACCAAAAGAATATAGGGTGTAAGTAACATGTCATGTGTAGACTACCTCAAGCCCCTATCCGTGTATTCTGTTTCTATAGGCTGTTGAGAGGAGATTTATGCCTGGCATTCAAGGCATTGTCAGACCCCACCCTGATGGACTTCCAATATATTTGCAAAACAAACAGCACCATAATTACTTATGCTAAAGACTTAAACCTTGCCTGTGTTATAAATAGTACCTGCAGGAAGACAGGTATGCATCCCAGATGCTACCTCTTCTCTGGAACAGGATTCCCATCCATATGAAGAAAAGTTCCTCCCTAACCCAATTTAACTGCAACTTGGACAATTGGATGGAGAACAGGAAATTCATCTCTGATTTGGCATCTATGTCTCTAATGGACACAGGTAACCTTTAAATAATTAATATCCCTAGCCCCTGCTTACACTTATGTAGAGTATCAGGACTTGTCAGAGATTTGGGATGCATGACTAGGCTTAAAAAGGCCCTTGTAGCCGTTAGCCTAGTACACACCTATAAACCTATGAACCTATGACTATGGTTAAATCAAAGAGTTGGGGAGGGGTTCCGAAAGGACATGTACAGAGCTGTTAAATAAGCAACCAGGTATATTGTCAGGCCCACAGGAGTGGTATTTTTAGCTATAGAGAGGGAAGTTAAGACATGTACCATAATAATATTAGAGGAAGGAAGGGACTCTGGAAATTGGCAGAACCTCAATATCTGTTTCAAGTCTAAAGATAGCACTAAATTTATTTGCAAGTATATTAGCAATATCTTTTTGATCAGCATGGAAAATATCATTATACATTAATTCAGAACATTACTGTGTGTAAGTTCTTAATTGTCTGTTGTATGTAAAGAAGGATTTATGACTATTCTTGGCTTCCAATGCTAATTTTAATTTATGTTCACTTTGCACTTCCTAAGAGTAGGCTTCAGCTCTTTGCTGATCTTATTGATAAAATCTTTAATGTAGGTAGATGTCAGTCTACTATAGTTCTTAATTAACGTTTCTGTTTTATTATGCAGTTTATTAATCCTATCATTTTACCTAGATGGCCTATTTTTACATTCCCTAATATATTTGGTTCCGATTGGGTCCACTTGGTTTATACTATTTGTGACGTGAATAAAATTCATTGGCAAATATGTCTGAGGCTAAAGGGGGACTCATTATGTAGTTGTAATATTTTTGTCTCTTTAAATTGCTTGAATTCAAAGATATTCATTTTAATTTGTTTAGAAGCCTTTATGGAGTTTACTGATTTGTGTTCCAGTTTACACCGAGATGAGACTATCCCTCCCATTCCCAACAAGTCTGAACGTGTTATAGGCACTGAAACCTGATAGAGGGAGTTCTGTCTTTACAGTGAAACCAAGTGTCTTTTATAACATAGTTATGGATGGATTTGCATTGCAGGACAGACTTAGGGTCTGTCAATTTATACTAAAGACTTCTGAAATTGAGCAGAGCAACCTCGGGCTTTAGTGCAAGCCTTTTTGTCATGTTCAGAAAGTGGAATTTACATAAAAAGGACACTATGGGGGTGGCAAGTGTTAGAGCCAGACTTGATCATCTCGTTCCCAAGCTGGCATGTACTGGACATCCCTAGTATGACACCAGTACTTAGTCATTTTTGTAAAGCCAATTATCTTTTTGTATCATGGCATAAGTCCAGATAAGGATTGGGTCTCACCCAGGCCAGAGTTGTATAAGCATCTGACACCATTAGCCTGGTGCCTTACTGAGTTACGTGTGTATGTCAAAGTTGTCTTAGTGAAATCCGGATTCTTGAAGGCTTGGGAAGTAATTTTTTACAACCTCAGTTTATGTAGGTTTAGTATGATCTTTTGGGAAGCATGGGTGAGTGTATGTGTTACTAACCAAACATCTGTGTGGTTAAACAGAGAATTGCATCTCCTACAAATTATGTCATGCAAGTCTAGTACTAGCTTGTTGTTGGTAGGCATTAGGCAGTTCCTACACTGTCTCAGAATACAAAGTGCAACAAGGCTGGCTACAGAAAGACAGAGGTACTCTGTGTTTCCATATATGGCAATTATTGAGGGTAGGAATTATATATTAAACCAATTTAGTCAGTAGACAGAGAAGATAAATTGGGTAGATTAATTGTGTTGCAGATGGGGCATACTAGGTGAAGCAAAGATACATTTATATTGGTGCAACAACTACTTTAATTTTCAGGGAAGAAATTATGCAATACAGTCTTATGTGAGAGCAGCACACAGCTAGAGTTTCATATGACACACAAATTCAGTATAACAACTATAGTATGAGTGCTGCATATAGAGTGTAGAGCAAACACAGTAAGATCTGAGTATAGTACATGACTATAGTTTGATACATAACACAATTACAATAGCAAAGGAGCAACACAGAAATTCTGTATAATAATAGGATAACGATTGAGCGAGTACTAATAAATATACACAGTATGCTATAGAACACTAGTCTCAGATACTGCCAATATTGTGATTGCAGTTTAGCCTGAATGCCACACATAGTACACTTTAATGGCTTAATTGCCATCAGTATATTCACTAGAATAAAGAGACCACCCCCTACAAAAAACATACTCGGAAGTTTGCAAACTCAGATTAAACACAATGACTATTTCTAGGATTTATCAAGCTCAGTTTCACATGCTCTGATGTCCCAAATGCAATTCTGTTAATGACTAGCCTAAGTATATAGGGAAATGTAGATAGGAAGAACTATTAATGAATGACATAAACTAGTCTGGTTACAACAAGGAGGTTATTACAGCAACAATAATTTGAGCAACTGACCTGTGGACAACAACAACATCAACAACAACAACAACAGCAACAAATATAAACAAACAATAACAGTAACAGGCATAAAGCAGTGCAGCCAAGTTGAGTGTAATATGGAGTAAATGATGAAGAACTTTTTGGAAAGTAATTCACGTGCACATTTTATTAATAGTGGTAAAAACTGCATGTTTACATGTGGACACTGTAAATACTGAAGGTTTGTACACAAAGGACCGTACATGGTTGTGAAGGGGTATGATAGGACCCTTGCCTGTCCCAGTAGGTGTAATTGGGACACCACATGGATGATTTATCTTGCAGCTTGCACAGTATGAGATGCATTTTATGCTGGCAAAACTAATAGAAAATTAAAGAACAGGATTAGAGAACGTGTATGATATAAAACAGAGTAAGTTAACAAATGCTTTGAGCAGACATCTAGTTCAATGTGTTGGTTTTCAGAAGTTTGTTTTTTTTGTAATTGATAGGACAATTAGGGTGAATGTGTTGCTAGAATTTAAGGAACTGACCTGGCAGATGACATTGGATGCTATGGCCTCCTCGGGTATCTTCTTTCTTCTTCTTTCGCCTTTTCCTGGTTAGGGGTTGCCACAGCGGATCACCTGTCTGCTCATGATTGGCAGTGGAGTTTTACAGTGTCGAGTTGCCAGCCCAGTGCCCAACCTTCCACAGAAGGCACACACATGCACATCTCACACCTAGGGCCAATTTAGAGTGTCCAATCCACCTACAGCATGTCTTTGGGATGTGGGAGGAAACCGGAGCACCCAGAGGAAACCCACGTGACCACAGGGAGGACATGCAGAGTCCGCACAGAAGGCACCCCAGCCGAGAATCGAACCAGAGAACCTCTTGCTGTGAGGCGGCAATGCTAACCACTGCAACACCATATGGCCTCCTCGGGTATAATGACAGTATATCAGTTATACATGTTTTGAAAATGAAAGTCAATACTTTGTAAGATATTGTATTTCAAACTTTATTTTAATATTAATTACTATAGAATGGGTATTTAGTTAGCTTTAGTAATAAAGGTTAGAGAGTAAACTTTATTTTTTATATTTTTATGTATAATTTGAAAGGGGGCTGGTACTGAAAGAATTTTACAGAGTAACTAAACATACTTTTGATGTCTTTTATGAATTAATACATATTCTTGTGGATTTTTATTAAGCTGGACAACATTTGGTGCATTTAGGATGGTATTTGAGGTTGCTTATCAACTATTCATCAGGAGGTGTTATGATTGGTTAATTTGCGTATTTAAACAGATGTGTTTTAGTGTCATTGACTGATGAAGTCCTTATATTTGGGACGAAAGTGTTAAGTTAATGCAAGTTTGCTGCTGCTGTTGCATTAAAAGAGTGCAGATCCACTTCACTGGGCATTTTTGTGTTTACAGTTTGGTTGCTGTCGACTGGGTTCTTGTAACATGGAGCTGCTATAAACAAATAATAGCAGCAGCTCACAACTTGGGGCAGCCACGTTGACCAATGTGTATCTATTGGGGCAGCCACGTTGAACAATGTGTATCTAAGGTTAACAACCGTGCAGAAGAGGCAAGGGATCAAAATGAATGTATGGAATGCTGGGTAACAGTTATAAATACATTCAACCAAGTTGGTCTCTTCTATACAGCGTGGCACATCCTTCTTCTGTGTGCATAAAGTGCAGCAAGGTCAAATCTGGTAAAAAATACACAGACGAATTGGCATTAAATGAAACCTCAGGCTTCCCAAATCCATTTGGGACTTGTGTAATATGATCAAATCTAGTTGAAACTGGTCAACCCAATAGCAGTGTGTAGCAAGGAAATGCTCCACAATGCATCCAGGCTAATGATGTAACATGTCCTACTATGCAGTGCAATTTAAAAACTACACTTAAAAGTCACAGCCAGTAAAAAAATCAGCTGAAAATTCAGACTGAATGAAGCAGAACACCCCATAGGCACTCCAATCTTCTCTAACTAGAAGAAAGAGTGTTTGTAATGAACAAAACTTTGGCACAATAAACAATAATAACAGATTAGCAGTAAATGCACTTTAAAAGCACACAGGCAAATTGAATTAAATAAAAAATCACACTGCATTAAAGTTTTGGGAGTGGCAACAAGGTAAAATCTTTATAGCAAGGAAATGCAGCACTGATCAGGCATGAGAATAGAACATCAGGTCCTATCATGCAGAGCTATTTTAAAATAACAATTAAATATCAAAGTCAGTCATAAAATCAAATGTAACATAAGTCTGAAGTAAGAAGAATGTCCAGAACACCAACATATTTCCTAAACCTACTTTAACAAGCCAAAAATTGTCCCAAATGGCAAAAAACCCTCTGGCACAATAAACAGTGTTAATAGATTACCTTACCTCAGAAAGTAAAACTGTAACTAGTGGACCACCTCTCCAGGCACAGTTCTGGGACCTCTTTTTTACAAAAACTTTTTAGACATTCAAACCCTACACCTAGATATATGGCTAACTAAGCCTGCAAATTACTGTATACTGAGTGGGTAACCATTTGAAATGTCAGGACACATAATGCTGAGTCCCAGAATGTGGAACCTGAATGGTTTAAAATTCCAACTTTTATATACTTAATCCAACCTTGCCATTCCTCAGAGAATTCCAAGCAAAATAAAAATAAAATAAAAACAGAATGGACAAATGATCGGCACCAGACTTTAAAAACAAAATAAAAATAAGAAAAAATCTGAAATCCACTGTGTCATTCCTTCAGACTAGCACTTTATTACACACAGGGTGAGCATGAACAGACGAAAGCACTCAATCTGTGGGTAATAAAGTGTTCAGTGAATTTTGGATTTTTCTTGTTTTAAAGCTAGCGCAAGAAGTAATCCTTACAAAACTTTTTGGTGTACTGAAACAGATAAAATTTAAATGCAAAATCTGCAGAATTTTCAAATTTGGTAAAACAACTCTTATCTACAACGTACAAATAGCTAACCACCTCCCTTAAACTGACAAGGAAGTTAGAGAGCTTGACAATTTGGTCTATAACTCCCTCTAATTCAGCCATTAAGTAGCATCAGTTGTCAGGAAATCCTTTTATCTAGCACAACTGACTTCAAAAAGCAGCTCATCCAAGATAAAAATAAGCTGTCATCCCTCTGTACTGAGCTGTAATTAGACTAGTAATGGAGTGCACTGCCTCCAGTGCTGCCTTCGGCATCTACCTATCCAGACAACTCACAAAGCTTGAAAGGCCGCAGAAGTCCCTAACTAAAAATATTACTGGTCTAAAGACCCTTGGCTGCTCAGGCAGACTTAAAACTCTATTCCTATGCTCAGTCTCTTACATACTCTTACATGGGCATCTACATGTTGAATTATATGCCATTAAGCCCCCCCCCCCCCAAGCTCTTGCACCTCCTTAAAAAAAGCAGATCCACAAACACTCAATCTAAGGATTTAAATCTCCATCAACATGAGCATAAAACACACTGGAGGGACAGAAGCATTACACAGTGTGTTCCACATCTCTAGGGCAAATCATTATGGAATTAATAAATAAGGACAGATGTAACCTACAAACTCTTGACTCAAATTAGTTCAGATATATCAAAGGCCGATCTTTACCTGGCTGACTTCTTTGAGAAGGCTACTGAAGCTAAGGTTGAAGGCAAAGATGTTTGCTGCCATTACATACTTGGGTATTGTAGACAAACTATCACAGCTAAGTATTAATTCCTATGCAACTCATCTGATATCAAATTGGCTCACAAATAGGAAATTAGGGTAGACTGAAGGGCCTTTACCGAAAGACCTGTCATTAGTGGTGTACCATAAAGTTCAGTGCTTGGGCTACTTCTCTGTGGCATTTATTTCTTGGAGGTCAAAGCTACAGTTAAGGGTTTATGGCTGACCAAGTTTTCAGATGACTTGGTGCCATCACAAACTCCCGAGAGGAAGCCAAGATCCTCCAAGAGGGCCTTTCCCAAATCAAGTGCAGGTGTCAGAACCATGGACTAAAACTCAATATCAAAAAAATGTGTAATAATATCCTTTGGCAAGCAAATTGCCCCTTATAACAATCTCATTGACAAAGCACGCTCCTGAAAATTGATCCAATGGCTAAGGACCAGAGATCCTATACAGACAATGAACTGTCTTTGATAACCAGATATATACTATTGTAAGAAAGTCCTTGTTCATTGTGCTTACTAAGGGTATGATGTCCAGGTTCATGGATGTGATCATTCTACTGTCTTTTACAACATAAATAAAACATATTGGAAGGATATATATGTATCACAGAGAATACCACTTCTATAGAATCATCTTCCTTTCCACATAAAACAAAGTACTCCTGTTACACTATTTAAACATAATCAGGATGAATAGATGGATAACCAAATATTCATCCTAGGTTTAACACTATTATCCCTTGTAGAAAGGGGCAAAGATCTTCATGGATCAATAACTCAGTAAGTACCTATGAATGAACCCATGGACCTATGTTCAATTATTTTTATTAACAAACCATGTAACACTACCCACTATCTTGGTCAAGTCATGGTTTCTTAATATAACTTCCCATTTACTGCAGACAATATTTTAATATGTCCAGGATCATCTGAGAATATCAGATTAAAAATCATCTCAAAAGTCATCTCTTACACTGTTCAATGCGTCTTTTCTATAAATTCTGGAAATAAACTGTTTTTCAACACTGTCATAAAACACTTCTGTCTTAGCAGGTTTAAAGTATCTCTTTTAAAAGTAGGTGCAAATTTCAAAAAGAAGTGCTGTTCTCCAAATCACTTAAGAACATTTGAAACTAAAATGCCCCTCATTTAAGTAAGAAGAATAAATCATCAATACATCTACTGTCAAAAATCTGCGGTGGTACAGCGTTGTTACCTCACAGCAAGAGGTTCTCCTGTTTGATTCTCGGCTGGAGTGCCTTCTATATGGAGTCTGCATGTCCTCCCCGTGATCGAGTGGCTTCTGAAAGACATGCATGAATGGGCGTGCCTTCGCTGAAGGTTGGGCATCATTCTGGCAACTCGGCACCATAAAAATCGACTGCCAATCATTAGCGGACTGGAGTTCCGCTGTGGCAACCCCTAACCAGGAAAAGCCGAAAAGACAAACAAACATCTACTGTCAAAAAAGTTATTTAAAATATGTGTTTGGTTGAGAAAAAACATCTTCCCATTGAATCAACACCACATTAGCACAACTCGGTGCTGTGGGTATACTCAAGGAAATTACTTTAACCTGGTAGTAGCTTTTTTAAAAACAAAAAATATATATATTTTCCAGTACTGCATCAATCAATATATAAGCAATATGTCTTGAACAAACTGCAGATTTCCCTTCCCAACGCTACCTCACATAACTTTAGGAGCACTTGAGTATAGTGATGCTAGGTCCACTGTAATAAATAAATCCTGTCTGTGTCTTTCATTGGAACCCTCTTTAACTAATCCAAGAAATCCCAGAAAATCTTAATGTGTAATGGCATCAAATTCAGAAACTTCTATAACTCCGTGCTCAGAAAAATGCCTGTTCCTTCAGTTTTCAAACTCTGCACAGTGGTAATATGGTGAAACTGATAGTTCATTACATCTTAACTAAAGGATAGTTTTCACACACTTTTCAGTTTTAAGAGTGATTTTCTTTCCAACTTATTCAGATTTGAAAAAAAAAAGTCTCAGCAAGTTTAATGTGTGATTGCTTTAAAATGTGCTGTGCTCATAGATTTAGGAAAGTTATATTGTGGGTGATAGGGGTGGGTTCCAATTCAAATTCATTTTCAAAAAGTTCAAATTGGCAGGACGCAACACATTGTACCCTTTTAATATGCATGTGAAATATGAGTTACAACTGAACAGTCTAAGTCGCAGTACTGCTTTTAGCACTGAGGACCTCACGAAAATAGGGTCTAACTTTAGAAGGGTTAACTCCTCATTATTAATGTCAGACAAACTGAACATTTTAAAGATATTTTCTTTACCTGATATTAAATATGTCATATTCTGTTTCATCCTTTGCCTTGTGGAAGGCTTCTTGTTCAATTCTTCAGTTGGCCCTCCTGTTTCTGATTTAACAATATTGACCTGTTTAGCTGTTGTTCCCTTTTATACCCTCTGTGCTACCTCTCTGATTGCTCTAACATTGGTCATTCTTTTGAATCTAAAATAATTGTTACCTGAAGTAATGACTGACACTATTGTAGAAGTGTTTTGATGTCAGATTTTTACTCCGCCTTTCTCTTTACTGAATGATGGAAGAAACATGGAATATGCAATACCTACCTTTTATTCAATTTAATCTCTTCTCATCTTTTTGCATTTCTTTTTTCTTAAATTAATTTCTTCTTATTAACAATTTTTAAGACAAGATCACAGTTATTTACATATGCCAAGTAAACCCAGAAGTCTTTAATGTCTTTACTAGTAGTGTCAATCAAAGTCAGAAGCTGTCATTGTATTTTATAAGATTATTGATTAATTCAAAACTGATGAAATTAACAAAATCAGATAATTCATTAGACATTTTATCTTTCCTTCTGTCCATTATGGAACTTACTCATCAAAGTCATAGACGTTGAGCCTGTAAGGCAGGCATTGACACAACCAAACATTCTTGTTGTAGGTAACTACATTGTAAGACATACAAATGTGCCTGTTATCAGGCTGAATAGGTAGAGAGTGATGATTAGTTGCTTGGCTGCTGCCAGGATCCATCAGATCACACATGTACTCACATCCTTGAACAACAAGTACCAGCATGACTCTGTGATAGTTCATCAGGTAAAAAGAAACTCTACCACCACGGCTGACATGTATAAAACTTTAATAGAAAAACAATAAAAAAACAAAAACTAAAAGGTAAGCACTTTCATGGCTGGAGGCCGCTCCTTCAGACCATAATAGTCCATACAAACTGTAGCACTGTTAAAAGTAAAAGTTACCCAGTCAGAAAAAAAACAATCAGGTCAGATGGCTACTTAGGAAGTGGTACGGCAAAACCATTCATAAGACCATTCTTAAAAATTATAAAATCAATGTCTTAAGCCATGTGTGTCAGCTGTGGTGGTCGGGTTTGTTTTTACCTGTTGGATTGTATTTTGTGCTAACTCAACCTTCATTCATCTGGTACACTTCTGCTTGTTGTTCATCTGTCATAGTTCATGCCATTGTCAAAGAACTGAGGTGTACTTTCCTGGACTATATGAAAAGGGACTATGTGTCCAAGGCAGGTGTGAGCCTAGAATTGAGCAACACCATACCTTCTCCAAGGATAATGCCATGATATAAGCAAAAATAATTGACTTCAATAATTGGCTTAGTTTTTGGTGTCATTCAAAAGCAGGTACAATATTTGTCAGCCTGGGAGGATATGATCAACAGACCATGCTGAATTGTCCCCTCTAGGGTTTTGATTATTGGCAAAGACATTGTCCACCCCCATAGTGCCTTTCTTAGGCAATGCCAGTCTAATAAATCTAACAACTTAATGGAGCAAGCAAAGGAAAATATGAAGGTGAAAGGGAGGAGTCTAAACAAGACTTTACTCGCTACAAGCCCTTCTTACCCTGGAGGACATTGACATCTGTGTAGTGACTGAGACATTGTTTAAAATAGTGGAGAGTACTCCAGCTGTTCAGGGTTATAATGCCTTCTACAAGTTTATACCAGCAACTGCGCAAAAAAAAAAAAAAAAAAAAAAAGGTGGAGGTGTTTCAATTTACATCCATGAGAGACGCACATCAAGGCATGTAATGCAGCATGATACAATAGAGCTTCTTCATGCCCATATAACCATCAGAAAGGTCCAGCTCCACTTATTAGCTAGCAAATGAACTCCCACTGTGATGCAAGAAAGCCACAATGCCTATCTAGACTGGGAAACCTATACCACCACTAGTGCACAAGCACAGAAATTTCTGGACTTTGTCAGTACAGATGCCTTGGAACAATTAGAGTACCCACTGAGGGAATAACATCTTGAATCCTGTCCTTACAAATATGGGAGCATCTTTCACCATCTATTGCGTATCCATACAGCAGTCTCCTTCAAAATAAAATGGAACCCAGAGATCCCTTCCATCCAAGGTATCTACTCTTAAGTGAAACATTGGCAAGCTTTAAATCCCCACTAAACCCAGTTAACTCCACTGAATATACAGAAACATATGCCACCACACTATACCATCATGTAAACAGTTGCACAGGTGTAGCTATACCTCATAGGAACAAGTGCAGGACAAACTCCAGAAATAAACCTACATGGTGGAACCATACTATCAACAAGCTTTCTAATAAAAGGGAAAAAAATGACCAAAAGTAAGAAGAAAAAGTCACAGAAATGTTGAATCCTTCTCACTGAAATAAACAAACAACTCAGGAGCTTAAGAAAATCCACCAAAGCCAAGCTTGAAGCTAAATCAGCTACGTCAGCTGAAGACAATCACAAGGCATTTTTTTAGTTATGTTTATAACTTCAAAAGCACATGCACTGAGCTGATTGTGAATGATGTTACCTACAATGAACCTGAAGATATACTAAACTTACTGGCTGATAAATTTATCTGTAACCTTACCCCTCTCTTCCCTCCATCTGCCCCTCAAGATATACCTGAAACTGGCTCATCTCCAGCTATCACACAAGACCAAGTCTCCTAACAACACTGTGCAGTTTCAGTCTCCCTGCAGGTTTTGTACCAAGAGAATTTAGAAAAGCTACAGTCATTCCCTTGCATAAGTGAAAACCTTCCACAGACCCAAGCAGTTACAGACCTATAAGTCTGACCAGTCTCATATGCAAAGCCTAGACAGCCTTATCATGGGAACCTTCAATCACTGGCTCCATCTCAGTTTGGATTTGTCAAGGACAGGTCACGCTTATTGAGCTTGGTGGATTTTTTAAAAAGGGTTGCTAGAACAACGGATGAAGGCAAAATAGTACATACTGCATATCTCCACCAGGCCAAAGCTTTTGACACGATTCCCCACTCAAGCATAGTAGAAAAGCTAAATAAACTGGGAATAAACCCCTATGTTACCTGCCAACTGGATCACAGATAATCAAAATAGGGGAAGTTACCTCAAAAAAGAGAACAGTTACTTGTGGAGTTCTCCAGGATTCTGTGCTGGGACATCTCCTGTTTGGCATCTACATTTCTAAAATAAAATCCAGTACCAAACAGTACTGGCTGACTAAGTTTGCAGATGACTGTAATCTAAGAGCAGGCATTGAATTCCCAAATGACTTAGCCATCCTGAAGGAAGGTTTGTCCCAAATAAATAACTGGTGCCAAAATCATGGACTGAAACTAAATGCCAAAAATGCATTATTGTTTTTTTTAGGAAATTATCCATCCATGTGAACCACCACACTGACAGTATGCTATTAAGAGTTGACCCAATTTTTGTGATTTGAGACCTTATGTGGATAGTGACCTAACTTTTGATCGCGTCTATATCACATTATCGAAATTTTACTACATCGAATCAATAAAGGTCAAACTTTATTGATCGAAGCAGTAAAATTTTGAATAACGTAAAAAAAAAAATCACTACAAAAAAAAACTAACTAGCGTAGGAAGGGGGGGCAAGCCCCCCTGCTCTCCCATACCCCCCTACTTAAATATACTAACTCAGAGACTGCACTACATTGAGGTAAATGGAAATCTCCCCCTTACGGAGATTTCCGTTTACCTGCGCGATGTTCTGGACTTTTGACATTGTTGTGCTGACAATATCGTATTTGATATTTTCGGCTTACGACAACATGAACTAGACCCTTTTGATCAACATGTGTCCATCATTGTAAAAACATCCTTCTATGTTGTACAGCTTATACACAAAGGGACTATGTCTAGATCTAGGGATGTATTTGTCCTCTTTTACTCAGCCCTCATTAGACCAGTCATTGAATATTATTCTCCCTTTGGCATGTATCTATCAAGACACATGCAACAACTGGAATTCCCATAGAAATACCTTACTAAAAGGACACAAGGTCTAAACAACGTGCCCTATATGGGCCGACTCAAAGCCCTGTCACTATACTCGGTATCCTACAGACTGCTAAGAGGTGACCTGTGTCTGGCATACAAGGCATTCTCCGACCCATTACTGATAGATTTACTACACCTACACATCCAGAAGTCAAATGGCATCAGCAATACTCAATCTAGGGATTTGAACCTCTTCTGCAACATCTGCAGAATGGTTTAGAGGAAGAGGTATATCTCGCAGAAGATTCCTCTGCTCTGAAACAGACTCCCCATCCATATAAAACAAACTTCATCCCTGTCCATATTCAAGTGCAGCTTAGATCTATGGATGGGACACACAGAATTTACCCAAGGAATTTCCACTGTATGACTAATAAATAACTGGTGCCAAAATCATGGACTGAAACTAAATGCCAAAAATGCATTATTGTTTTCTTTAGGAAATTATCTATCCATGTGAACCACCACACTGACAGTATGCTATTAATGCTTTATCCCATGCATGGGTCCCCTCAGATTATCTAAGGTATGATCGCAGTTATTCTCTTAAGGGGTAATAAATAATTATCAACCATGGAATGGGTAAGACCAGTCTCTAACCAAATGTGATAGGTTAATTCAAGGACAAAAAGAGAAATTGGCCAGGCTTAAAATGGCCCAAAAGGGCAGCTAGCTTAGTACTTACCTATGAACCTAAATTTCCTTGGAACTCTGTTGTGTTTCAAATATTCTTTTGAAAAATAAAGATTGTGCTTTATAACAGAAATGTGACTTTTCCAATTTTCTCAAATTAAGTTTAGTGTTTTAATTAGCATGTTCTGTATATCCAGCAAGGGCATCATAAGGATTATTCTGAACTTTCAAAAGATCAACCAGAGCCCTATTACAAAATGAACTACCACTTAGATTTCTCCTGCAGAGCTGTACAAAGTTAAGCTCGCTTTCATCTCTGCTAAACAGTGGTTCTATTCAAGAAAATGAAACAAAAGCATTGCAATTTTTAAAATGGTGATCCAAAAATGTATTTTCTTTTTATTTTTCAAGGATGGCATTTTTAAAATGGTGTTCCCAAAGTGTATTTTTTACATTTCAAAATGCTGCAGACATATATGGGGAGGGAAGGTAGAAGGTAAGGAAAGGTTAAGGCAGAGTGAGCTTTTTTGTTGTCAACAAGTACAGCTATATTCATGAAGACAGGCATCACTGAAAACTCACTAGCCACTAATCCCTAACTTTAATACTTTACTTAAAATATTTATGCTACAGTACCACCATTTTGACTTTGACTTGATGAGGAGGTAGAATACCTTGACTACTTTCTCACATTGCAGCTGCTGTACTGCTCAATATCTAATTATCAGCTCAGACAGCTGAAGAAGTTAAATGAAAATCTCACAAAAGATGTCAACAAATTACATTTTGAATTCTCCAATTGGACAGAGAATTAGTTTTTGGGCCATCAGCTACAGAGTTTCTTAAAAAGGGTGATTAGAGAGGTAAGTTGATTCAAGAGATCTGCCAGTTCTTTCAACATACCTTCTCCAAGGTAGCCAATGGGGTTAATGCTACTCTCACCGTCTTTCTTAAAAAGCAAAATAAACAGACCAAGCAAGTTGCTAGTAAGGAGACATTTGAAAAGCAATGGTGGTGGTGGTGGTGGTGGGAATTCAAAAAAGAAAGGAGGGACCTCCCAGAACAAATGGCAGTCTAACAAGTCTGAAACAGTGTCTGGAATAGGCTCCCCATCCCTGTGAAGCAAAGTCCTTCCCTTACCCTATTTAATTGTTAAATAATTAAGTCTATTCCAAAGGGTAAGTACAGAGAGGGTTTATGTGAGTATGACCCTAGGTTATAGGTAGTGCACCTTCTAGTTAATTTGTAATCAAAAAGTAGAAGATCTGTAGCTGTTTGACTTTATTGGTGGGGAAGGCTAGGATTAGGCTGCACCTTTGTTTAACTGGGAGTCATTTTGTCTTCTGAAGCACATTGTAGTGATTTTCTCTTTTTGGGGTTAGGGACATTTATATACACACAGTGTTAACAGTTGTTTTGAAGGAGGTCATGTAATTTGGAATGACTGTCTATGATATGGATGCCATAATACTAAATAATAATAAATAATAATAAACACCAAATTACTAGGAGTGGAAAAAGACAATAAACTAAAAGTTGACATTCACATATCCTTGACCATAAAAAAAGTCCACAATAAACTAGGAGCGCTATACAGAAATAAGCAACTTCTCGCCAAAGCAGCAAAGATTACAATAGCAACTTCCCACCTTATCTCCACCCTACTTTATGCCTGTCCAATATATACCAACCTAAGGCAATGCAATTTAAACAAGCTAGAGACATGCTACAACAAAATTGCCAAATTCGCCACAGGGGCATCCTACCGTAGTCACCACTGTCTCTCACTTGCTGAACTGGGCTGGCTTGAACTCCCTCACCTCCTTCAATGGTATCAACTCTCACTTGCCCACAAACTAGTAAATCATCCATTAAATGTCCCATCCCTCCAGAATCTACTCCAACCCTATCGCACCACCAGACCACTGAGATCCAGCAACAAAAATCACTTGCAGATCACTAAAGCCAATAACTCTGCTGGTGAAGCACTATTCTCTTGCACCATAGCCAAATTATGGAACTCCCTTCCACCCACAATTACCTCCATACCATCATGCACCCACTTCAAAACTTTACTAAAAGCGCACCTAAAAACATGCTGGCTATGCCCTTGCAACTCCCACTCTAATATCACCCTCCCCATCCAACCACTACCTTTCTTTCCACTCCACTAACTACCTTGATTATAGCAAGCTCAGATGCTCATAAGCCAGTACTTATTATACAGCAGGAACTTCTTCTTGTAACATTTGTTAATGTCTGTTATGTACTTCACAGATAAAGATTGTAGATGTCTACTGATATACTATGTTCTTCATCTGTAAATATGTTGTAAGTAATTGCTATGTAAATTGTTAATCGCTATGTAATCCAATGTAACTACTGTCTATTTTAACTGTGGAGCTTTTCTCCCTGGGCCTCCGCTGAAAATGGACCTACGTCCAGTCAGACACTCCCGGTCAACAAATATAAATAAATAAATAAATAAATAAATAAATAATGTAGTTGTGCCATCAGCATTTCTTTACTAACCATTACCATTGTTGTGTGGAAGAAAAAGTGAGAAATTTTTTGATTTGTTGGTAGAGGTATGTTGTTGAAAGTTTAGGTGTTGCTCAAGCCAAATAGCTTGGTATTTGAAGAGAACGATTACCTCTAAAGATTGTATGTTGATAAGCAGGATTGCCCATTCAGTGGTGTGAATGAAGAGCTTTTGTTTGGTACTTAAGGTCATACATTTTCTCTTCTCAGTACTGAACATAAGGAGGCTAGGACAAAATAATATTTTCCAAGCTCTCAAACTCCAAAGAAAACTGACAAACCACTTAATAAAACAAAAAGAGGCAAAAAAACCCAGAAATAAACTTGTGTTTATGAACATTTTTGATTATAATGAGAGAATGCTCAGTATGTTAAACACTGACATGTATATTTTGGTTTCCTTGGATGAACTGAACCAAGCGTATAGGAGAATTAACATTTACTTAAATTACTTGTTTATAGAGAATCATATTGACCTCAATTTACTGAATTATTTCTCTATGTCAGCCCTTCGTATTCCAGTGATTTTCATGATTCCGAAAGTTCACAAAGATTTGGTAAATCCCCCTTTCTGACCAGTTATGAATGGTAGGAATTCCATTACATAGCCCCTAGCTAAGTATGTAGATGATTTTTTGAAGAAGTATGTAGTGAAGGTACCTTATATTTGTAAAGACTCATGGTCCTTTTTGGAGAACATCAATAGTTTGAATTTCAAACCTGATTTTAACTTTGCTACTGTAGATGTGAAGGACCTTTATACTGTAATTCTGCAAGATCTAGGAATTGAATGGGCGAGCCTACTTTTAGATAAGAGGGGTGTTAGTAACACTGTTTCCCTTATACAGGAATTATTGGATATTATTTTGAGCAATATTTTTTTCTTGTTTGAGGGTAAATATTATTTGCAGAAAAAGGGTATAGCCATGGGCTCCCCAGTAGGAGCCAATTTGGTTAAATTAGTTATGGCATACTGGGAGAGCAAATTTGTATTTAATAATAATCTCTTTATTCAGCACAGTTTTTACTACACCAGATTTTTGGATGATATTTTTATTATATTTAAGGGTGGACATGATTTATTTGTTGAATTTATTGAATATTGTAATAGAACAACAGAACTTCTAACATTCACCTGCACATTCAATACAGAGAGGATAGCATTTTTAGACGTGGACTAAGGATAGACAGAATAGATGTTATAAAGTGAAGTTCTATAGAAAGGAGACGTATTCAAACTCCTTTTTGCACTTTACTAGTGCTCACCCCTGGTATCAGAAAAAAATCTGTTGTGTAAGAGCAGCCAGAATGTGCACTACTGATTTTGATTTCATGAATGAATGTGACTTGTAAGTCCAAAAGTTTTCGAAGAGAGGCTACCCGGCACCCTTACTCAAAGAATTGGTGAATGAAGTTCAAATAAAAAGGAATGTAGGTTATTTCAAAGCTATCTTGGGGGTGGACAATGTATGATGGAAAATGGGGGTACAATGAGTGATGATATCCAACAAAGTGAAATAGTAAACTATCCTCTGACTTTTACATCTCCTTATAATATTGATGCTGGCAACATTAAACAGGTCTTGATTAAGAATTGGAGTGTAATAGCATCAGAGGGATCCTTAGTAAATAAACTAGGTGCTAACCCTAATATTTTTAGAAGAGCTCAAAACCTGAAAGGGTTATTATAATTTAAAAATTTGGGACTGACAAGGCAACAAAGTATGTTTAAATGTGAGGCCTATGCCTATTGTAAGCATACGGAAGTGGGTTATACATACACACTGAAAGGGAAAAAGTATACTTGTAAGGACAAGTACAACTGTAATTCCAGTGGAGTGGTGTATTTTAGCCCAGTGCCAGTCTTGTCCTAGTTTTTACATAGGCAAGACTGACCGTAAATTAAGAAAGCGTGTGTATGAACACCTATATAATAGAAAAGGGAGGTTGGAAAGTGCTTTAGCTAAGCATGTGATCAATCAGCCAGGGCACTCATTTTTATTCAGAGTGATAGATCAAGTTGAGTATGATGAAAGGGGAGGTTCATATACCCTAAGACTTGAGCAGCACAAGTTAATTTGGCAGATTAGAACACATGCCTATAATCAACCAGGAATAAATGATCTGTGTTCTATAGTCTGCATGCTGAAATTGAAGAGTTTGACTCATTGCATAGTTTATAATTTTATATTATTTGTGTATTTTGGTTGTGTATGTTTTAAAAAATGAGGATGCTGAATGTTTTTCAGAGGGTGGATGGTATTTTAAATATTTTTAAATGACTTTATATGCACTCAAACTGTTTTTCTCAGAAAAGTAATCTGGTCACTTTAAAAGTTTAACATTGCTTGGTCATGTGACTTTTACCCTTGATCATGTGATTTTGTATTTGGTATTTAAGTGTATCTGATATGGTTGTTCTGTTTCCCTGGAGAAGTTGAGTTATTAAACTTGATGAAAGTGCTAACATACAAAAAACAGTTTGTTTCTGTTTTTTGCCACTTTTTTTGTTTTATTTTCCAAGCTCTGTTTTGATAGCAAAGGTGGAAGTTTTGCTTCTGTAGATGACTATGTCATCTATGTATAGAATGTTATTGATCTATAGAATGTACATGCAGCAAGAGATGTAGAAAAAAAGGAAGACTTTTTGTATTAAATTAGATTTTTTTTCATTTTTTTCTATTTTTCTTCCGCTTTAGCTACCATTTTTAAAAAACAATTTTTTGTTAGTTTTTGTGTTCTTTGTTTTTGGTAGCTGATTAATGATTAATAAATAAAGAGAAAAAAGAGGGTATAAGATAGATCCTTGCGGTACTACTTTGATTACATATAAGGAAGAAGAAAATGAAGATACAGCTTGAATTTTATTGTTCTGTCCTACCTAGGAAGTTTATTTATTTATTTTATTTTACATTTGTTAACTGGGGGTGTCTGACTGAGCTGAAAAGGCCCTTCTTCAGTAGAGGCCCAGGGAGAAAAGCTCCACAAAGAAAAATGACAGATACATTTAGTTAGACATAATCAGTATACACACAAATTACAAAAGACATGTTTTTACAGTGGTATGCGGCACATCAACAGTTACAGTAGAGAGAACAAACAAAAAAATATTAATTTAAAAATAAAGGTAATTAATAGATTTGTGGTGTACAGCTGAAATTTGGAACATAGGCAGAATGCATACATAGTACACAGGTACAGTACATACATTGTAGATTAGCCAGTGTTTGTGAGCAAGATTGAAAACTATTATCAAGTACGCTAGATTTAGTATGTATACCTTATCCACTTTCACTAGCCAGGGGAGCAATCATGGCACTGCCAACTTTGCTTGAGATGTTGCCTGATAAGGTCTTTAAAGGAGGCTTTGGATGATGTGTTTTGAATGCTAGTGGGGACAGAGTTCCATTTTTTAGCCACTTACCTACTATATAGTGCATCTCCAAAGTTATTGTAGCTGTTGGTGACTTCTAGTAGTAGTTTGCTTGATGATCTAAGAGGCCTTTTAGCTGAGTGATACTGTACTAGGTTTTTGAGGGCAGGACACTTATTGGGGAGGTAATAGATAGAATGACAGAGGCAGAGCTGATTGTAAGTTAGGAGATTGGGCAGTTCAATCCAGTGGAGCTGTCTCAAAGCAGTACAGTGATGAGTTCTATATGAGCAATTTGCAGCAAAGCGGGCAATTCTGTTATAGCAGGCTTCCATTTTGCTTAGTTCAGTTTTGTGAGATTAGTCAGAATGGGAGATGCATAGAGTAGGGTGGATAGAAGATGGGAGCGAGCAATGGCTGATCTTGTGTTGTTGGTAAGAAATGGTTTGATACGGTAGAGTGATCCCAGTTTGGCATGTACTTTTTTAATAGTTAAGTTGAGATGACTATCAAATTTTAGGTGGGAGTCTATGGTTATTCCCAATAGCTTAGCCTGTGCCACTGGAGTGATTGGAGTAGTATTTGTGGAGTAGATAGTGAATTGACTGTTATTAGTGTTTTTGTTAGAACTGGTCATAATCATAAGCTGAGTTTTCTTTGGACTGAGGATAAGTTGAGCTTTGGTAAGGTAGTTTTCAATGTCAGAGAATGCTAGTTGCATTGTTTGCAGGAGGGTGGGAATGTTTTGTGCAGTACAGATTAAGGTAGTGTCATTTGCATACTGAAAGATAGATGCATGCTGTGTGGAGGTATGGAGGTCATTTGTGCAGACTGTGAATAGTAGTGGTCCTAAGATAGAACCCTGTGGGACTCCTATAGTTATGGGCAGCTGAGGAGAGAGAGAATTTTCCCATTTCACAGCTTGGTACCTGTCAGTTAAGTAGCTTTGGAACCAGGTAACAGTGGAATTTGATAGGTGATATTGGTTTAGTTTGTTTAGCAGGATTTGGTGTGAGACTGTGTCAAATGCTTTGGACATATCCAAAAAAAAAAGAGTTGACACCTGTAGGCCTTCATTTTGAGATGGTTTACTGTGTCTGTGAAGCAGAGGAGGGCTGTAGTGGTACTATGGGCAGGTCTGAAACCATGCTGAGTAGGTGACAGGATGTTGCTGTCTAGGAGATAGTTTAGCATCTGGGTATGGATGCATTTTTCTAGGATTTTGGCCGGGGGGGGGGTAAAGCAATGGGTCTGTAGTTATTAAGTTCAGTGGAGGTCCTGCCTTTATGTATGGGTGTAACATAGGATATTTTCCTGAGTTTGGGCACATAGTTTTCAACAACTGATCTGTTTATGAGAGTGGAGACTGGGATAGCAATAGCATCTGCTGTGAGTTTCAAGAAATAGCTGGGGAGTAGGTTGGCTGCTGTTGATGAGGTTTTTAGTTTGGAGAGCATGCTTTTGATTGAAGTGGTGGAAACTGTTTTGAGGGTAAAGCTTGTATTAGTGTTATTTGTGTTGGGGGGATAGTGAGGAAGGAACTGTCCTGTGATACTAAGGATAGAATTGAGTTCACAAAGTGGGAGTTGAATTGTATTTCGATGAACCATGGAAGAGATTCTTTGCTGATTCCAGCTGAGATAAGGGATTTTAATAGACTATGATACTTCACAAGTCAAAGAATTCTGTAAGGTCAATGAAGACAGCATCTGTTAAATCCCCCTTGTCCATGCTCATGAGAGCATTATCAGTGAGCATGTATAGGGTTATCATAGTAGTATTTGCAGGCCAAAAGCCATGCAGATGTGTTAAAAGGGCACTGTATTTTTGGGTATGTTCTGAAAGTTGGGTGAAGACTGATTTTTCAGTGTTTTGCCTGGAATAGCTAGGATCAGAGGTGAAAGCATGGCCTTCCTCACAAATGCATAACTGAGCTGGGAGGAAGGTTAGGAGGTAAGTCCCTAGTCACATGATTTCTTAATAACATGGATGAAGACCTTCCATTTAACAAAAAGGACAATTCTGGAGACTGATGTAAATTGACATGGTCTCTGCTGAGATTTTTAGTGCAATTCTTCATCTAGCTGCCATACCCTCCTTTATAAAGTTTTGTTTTACATTTAAAATGAGCAATATGAAGATGGATGCCTGATGAAATCACTGTCTAAATGCAGTACACACATTCCAAAACTGTCATTAATATAGACTGAATAAACTTTGTTAGCTCTTTTTATATTAAGCCTAGTGAATTTAGGCATTTTTTCCTTCTGACAATCTTTTTAATTAGAGGATATTTCTGCAACATTTATGCGTCCAATCATCCTTTTTACTTTCAAGTCAGTATCTAGGTCTAAAAATCACTATAGCTTGCATGTTGACCTACAGGAACACATTGCTCCTGCAGTTTCTGCCACTCTTCATTCATCTTATTTTAATTGCTGACATGCTTCATTCTTGTTTAATGACTAGTGCCTTTTTTTAATATTTCAGCTTTGAACTAAAACCTTGAATAGCAGAGTCTGACGGTTTAGTAGATAAAATTGTTTCCAAACTCACTTAATAGCTACTACAGTCATGCCATGGTTGCTTTCTTGGTGTTTAATTATATTTCTAAAAATATAACATGAAAAGTACAAAACCATCTGTATACTAGGGAGCCATCAGAGTCTAGCCCTATATAATCGATACAAAAGTTGATAGCTGTACACTTGGATAATGACCAGGCTTTTTAAGCATGGCCATTCATCACAAATGTCTGACAAATTGTAGTACCCTTTGTAGTGTAAGCAGTGCCTTGGGAGATTAAACATTTACAAACAGAAGCCTGAAAGAAGAACAATTTACTGGCTGCATGTGTTTGTTAGAGATATAGGTGCCAAACCAGGTGTTAATATTCAGTTCCCCAGTCAGTTGTCCAAGTTACTCTGGTATTCCTACAAATACAACTAATGTTTGTCCTGGGACATAAATAGCTATCTTAGAAATCAAATGTATTTGGTATATCCCCATGTGTGCTAATGTGCATTTCATCTGTATGCATTTTCAGGAAATTCTGAATCAAAAATCACCCTCTCTAATATAAAGGGCCATATGGTCCCTTCTGCTGCTCTTCAAGCATTAAGGAACTCAGGCCAAACTTTGCTTTTATCTGGTTTAGTTGAAGAGTTTTCAGGGCAGAGAAGCCACCAGGAATTTGACAAGTCAAGCAGGATGGATGCCAGGGTTCAAGTGCAAGTTCCTTATGATTACTCTGATACACTGTTCTCCAGGAGGGAGGTGTTCATATTGGTCATTTGATTAGCTACAAATGCTGCTTTTAAAAATTCAGTTACATTTCTAGCAAAATCAAAACTCAAGAAGAATAAGTAAGTATATTTCTTGAATCACCATCACAAGTAAGGGCATTTCTTACATCTCAAGGGGTGTCCCACAAAAAGTTTGTTCATCCAGTTGTTTCTAACAATGTGGGTAATATGACTTTTGAATTTGACTCAGTTATATCTGTCAAGTTGTCTGGTTCATTGAAGTTGCAGTCAATGTACTCTAAGGCCTCAGAGTCTTCAGCCAGACTTGGTCCGCTACAAACAAAAGAGGTCTGAGGAGGACCCATGATGCAACACACTAGGAAAAAGGGCTAACCTTTGGACATCAAGAAATCAAGTGCACCAGTACTGAGACAGTTGACTCCATTAATGTTGCTCAATTACAGGTTCATAGGTGTGTATTAGGCTAACTGCCCTGGAGCCTATATAAGCCTAGCCCAAGAAGATTCCCTGGCATCATGCCACACAAAGTTAGTTCCCAGTGCCCCTGTCAAGCAAGGCATGGAGGGATTGGGATTTCTTTAGGTGTAGTATATCTAGCAGCTCTGGGTCAGACAAGGCTTTGTAGGTCAAGCTGAGATCACCTCTAAGTAGGTGATAAGAAACAGAGTATAGCTGGAGTTTTTTAGTCTGTCTGTATAGGGCATCTGTCTAAGGCCTAAGATCCTCTTAGTGAGGTATTTTTGTGGCCTTTCCAGTTGTTGTAGGTGTCTAGTGAGGTACATACCAAATAGGACATTGTATTCTATAATAGGTCTAATGAGGGACGAGTAGAGAGGGATTATGACCTCTTTCTTCCTGGATGAGAAACCTTTTGTAATGAGATGTGCCACATAGAAGGACTTTCTGACTACAGTGACAATGTGGTTATCAAAGGAGAGGTTCCTGTCAAACTGTGTCCCCAGGTCTCTTATCACACCTTCAGTGTTTATTGGACTACTGCCTATGTGGTAGTTCATGTGCATTGAATTTTTCCCAAAGGGAATGACAATGCACTTTTTGGCATTGAGCTTAAGGCCATGGTTCTGGCACCAGTCATTGGTGTCAGTGAGGCCTTTTTGTAGATTGTCTACATCAGTTGGAGAATCAATAATGGCTCCCAGTTTGCAATCATCTGCGAACTTGGTCAGCCAGAGTTCCTTTGTGCTGGCTTGTACTTCAGAGAAGTAGATGCCAAACAGGAGAAGACCTAGGACCGATACCTGTGTTACACCACTTCTAACTGGTCGGTAGTCAGATTTGGAGTCCACTACTTTCACAGTGTGAGTTCTGTCAGTGAGCCAGTTGGCAACCCATCTTATTACATAGGAGTTTATGCCTAGTTTAGTGAGTCTAGCTATGATTCCTGAGTGAGAGATGGTGTTGAAGGCCTTGGCAAGACCTAGGTAGGCTGTGTGAACTACCTTGCCCTCATCCACAGCTCTGGTGACAGACTTGAAGAAGTCTATCAGGTTGAGCAGGCATGATCTACTTTTCACAAACCCATACTGCATGGGGTCCAGAGTTTGGAGATTCCCTATGTCCTTATTTATAAGGTCCATGATGATGGGCTCCATAGCCCTACATATCAGACTCATCTGGGCTCGACTCTCAACTGTCGACTACTGGGGTGGTAGTTCCCAGGGACTGTAGTCGCTCCCCCTTTGTGGAGTGGGATGACCATAGCAGTGCACCATTCAGTAGGAACAAACTCTGAAATGAGGCTGTGATTGAACAGGGTACTCAGGTGTGGTGCCAGTTCACTTTGTGATTCATGCAGAACACAGCCAGGGATATTATCAGGTCCCATGGAAGCTGTATTCTTGGCTTTGGCAGTGTGTTTTTTTACCTGTGTAGCCATGATAATAGGGACTTGGCATTCCTCATGTATTGTGATAGGCCCTTTAAGGGGTGAAAATGGGGTAAAGTTTGCACTGAACCCATCAGCCAATATGTTGGTAATATGCCCTTGCCATGACACCACCTAGTCTTCCTTCCCTTTATGTACCCTCAAAAGGTCCATACTTAGTACCTCATTAAACCTCTCTCTCCAGTGTGTCTACTATGCATTTGCATAATTTTATACAAACAAAAAACATATATTGTTGACCTATTGAACTATATCAATGTAAAATTATGTTACTAAGCTTCTTTTTAATGCAACTTTAACTTTATGCATGTAACCCAACATATGTGAATCTTTTTGCAATAACTGCTATTATATCAATATCGTTTAAAATTGTACTTGTTTAAAAATGTACGAGTGGAGCTTTTCTCCTCGGGTCTCTATTGAAAATGGGCCACAAGCCCAGTTGGACAAACCCAGTTAACAAATGTCAATAAATAAAAAATAAATAAATCAGTTGGTTCTGTATACGTATTGCCATTATACTGTAACTCAGAGCAGATCTGAGTATTGCCATGTAGATTCTTGACATAACTATAGAATGACTTGTGATTGTCTTTAGAATCTGCAGCAATTTTGTTTTCATAGCTAGCTTTAGAGGATTTGATGATGGATCACAATTTCTTGCCGAGGCTAACAATGGAGATTTTCCAGTCTTTGGGACTTCACCCTTTTCTGCAACAGTTTTTTCTTTCTGTTGTAGAGCTTGTTTATGGTGGGGGGACCACCAGATTGGCTTCCTTTTTTTGGAGGAGAGTATCTTGGTTCTGTTTGGTATGTTTGTTCCATGCACTTGTGTATGTGCTCATACAGTGCATTGGTGTATGATTCAACAGTCATGCACCTATTTTCCATTTGCATGGTTGTCATGAAATTAGCCACCTCTGTTTTTAAAAGCCCAAAATTGGCTTTGGAGAAGTTTTTTACAGTGGTTTCCTTTAGTGGGGGTGAGGGTGGGATGTGGATATCCATGCTGATTAGCTTGTGATCAACTCTAAGCAGAAAGGTGTTGATTACTGGTGTAGAGCAATGTTCACCCATGTTAGTAATGGCCAGGTCAAGGATGTTTCTACCCCTGGTGAGGTTAAGCATGAGTTGGTCCAGGGCATTGGAATTAATGAATTCCAGAAAACGTTGAGCAAGTGTGTTGGTACATGAGTGATTTTCCGAGTTAATGGAGGGGCAGTTAAAGTCTCCCAGTATAAGGGTATTGGGTTGTACCCTAATATTTTCCAGTGTGTTAAGGAATGCGGAGTGGGAATCTTGGGACTCAATGCCTTTGATCAATTTTGAATTTGACTCCCATTTGGCAGAGAAGTTATCTGGAAAAATATTGAGGATATTAACTCTTTTTGAATTCAGTTATGATATTAAACAATATTATAGCAAGGAAGGAGTAAAGGTCATGGCTACCACAAGTACAGGGTTTTGGGGGAAGTATGTGTAGCACTTCAGAAAATTTGCCGATTGTGTGTGTGTGTGTGTGTGTGTGTGTGTGTGTGTGTGTGTGTGTGTGTGTGTGTGTGTGTGTGTGTGTGTGTGTGTGTGTGTGTGTGTGTGTGTGTGTGTGTTTGTGTGCAGAGGTGGCAGACATTTACGCATCAGCGGCTGATATTGCCAGTGCTTAAATGAATGTGTCCAGTTATTTGTAAGTTAGAGTGTTTTTGCAACTGTAGCAAATATTAAAATATGTTTATAGGTTCATAGGTAGGAACTAGGCTATCTGCCCAAAGGCATTTATAAGCCTAGCCGGAATGTGTTGGCTTTCGCCACCCCCTTAGATTAGTTCCCTGTGCCTCTGTCCAGCAGAGCCATTGAAGTGATCCCTGGGGTAAACTTTCTGTTTCCCATCCACTCATCAAGGGTTCTCTTGAAAAGGGTTAGCGAGGAGCTCTGCCTAATGTAGATTGGAATCTTGTTACAGAGCATGGGAAGTCTCTGGGACAGTAATCTATCTTTCCAGCACGTCCTATTTATTGTTGTGGTGAGGTTTAGATCCCTGGAGCATGTGGCTTGAGGGGATATGGTTTACTTTAGGTGGAGCATGTCCATCAATTCTGGGTTGGACATGGCCTTGTATGTCAGGCAGAGATCACCTCTGAGTAGGTGGTATGCAACTGAGTACAGCTGGAGTTTCTTCAGTCGAGCTGCATACGGCATCTGCTTGAGGCCAGTGATCCTCTTGGTGAGTTACTTCTGTGGTCTTTCCAGTTGTTGCAGGCGTCTTGTAAGGTACAGCCCAAATGGGGCATTGTACTCTATGATGGGTCTGATGACTGATGCATAGAGGGGCCCAATGACCTCTTTTGATCTGGTTGCAAACCCTTTTATAATTAGGTGGGCCACATAGAAGGATTTTCTAACCACTTTGGCAATGTGATTATCAAAGGAGAGGTTATCAAAGGAGAGGTTACTATCTAATTGGGTCCCAGATCCTGTATTACATCTTCTGTATTTAGGGGGCTACCACCTATGTGGTAGTTTGTGGGTACTTTGTTTTTTCCAAAGGGGATGATTATGCACTTTTTGGCATTTAGCTTGAGGCCATGGTTTTGACACCAGGTATCTGTCTCAGTGAGACCCTTTTGGAGGATGTCTGTGTTAGCCGGAGAGTCAATTATAGCCCCTAATTTGCAGTCGTCTGTGGACTTGGTCAGCCATAGTCCTCCTGTGCTTGTCTGTACCTCTGAGAAGTATATGCCAGACAGGAGGGGTCCTAGGACTGAGCCCTGGGGAACGCCACTTGTAACTGGTTTAGAGTCAGACCTAGCTCCTGCAACTCTTACCATGTGGGTTCTGTCCGTGAGCCAGCTGACAACCCATCTCGTGATGTAGGGGTTTTGTTCAGGCTGGTGAGTTTGTCTATAATACCTGAGTGAGGAATGGTGTCGAAGGCCTTTGTGAGGTTTAGGTAGGCTGTGTGGACCACCTTTCCCTCGTCTATAGCCTTGGTAACTGTTTCAAAGAAGTCCACCAGGTTTAGCAGGCATGATCTGCCTTTAACAAAGCCGAACTGGGTAGGGTCCAGGGTTTGGAGGTTCCCAATGTCTCTGTTAATAAGATCCATGATGATGCGCTCCATAGCTTTGCAGACCAAGCTTTGTGGTGTGGAATAACAGTTCCTGTGCACCACTCTGTGGGCACGTAGCCTGTGGAGAGGCTGAGTTCAAACAGTGTGTTTAGGTGAGGGGTTAGTTCATCGTTGAGCTCGTTTGGGATGCAGCCTGGGACACTGGGTCCTCCGGTCCCATTGATGCTGTGTTTTTGGCTTTGGAGAGGGCAGTTTTAACCTAAGTGTCTGTGATTTCAGGGGCACTACATTCTTCTGGTATAGTTATGGGCCCTTTTGGGGGTGAGAGGGGGGTGCCATTTGCACTGAACCTGTCTGCCAGGATGTTGGCTATATCAGTCAGTTCAGTGTATTTTGTGCCATTCTGCACTAACTCCGAGTAGATCTGAGAATTGTCACTTAGATTCTTGACATTGCTAAAGAATGCCTTGTGGTTATCTTTGGAGTCCATGGAAATTTTTTTTCGAAGCTAGCCTTAGATGATTTTATGAGGGAACATTGCTTCATGCTGATTCTGATCAGGGATGTCTTCCCTTCTTGGAATTTTTCTCTTTTCTGTACTAGTTTCCTCCTTCTATTGTTTAGCTTGTTTATGGCAGGGGTCCATCAGACTGGTTTCCTTTTCTTGGAGAAGTGAATCTTGGTTTCGTTTGGGATAGCACGATCCATGCATTCTTGTAGGTGTCCATAGAGTGCAGTAGTAAAGGATTTTGCAGCTTGGACAGCATTATCCTTTAGAATGGGGGCTTTGAAAATTCCCATCTCGGTCTTAAGTAATGTGAAGTTTGCTTTTGAAAAGTTTTTCACAGTGTTTTTTTTTGACTGGGGGTAGCGGCGAAATGTGGATATCCAGAGTGATTAGTTTATGGTCAGATCTAACCAGTGAGGGGTTGACCTCCGGTGTGGAACACCAGTTGCCCATATTGGTGATGACCAGGTCCAATATGTTGTCACCTCTGGTGAGGGTGTTGACCAGTTGATCCAGGGTGTTTGAGTTTATAACTTCTAGGAAATGTTGGGCAAGGGGATTTGTACTTGAGTAGTTCTCCCAGTTAATTATTGGGTAATTGAAATCACCCAATATCAGGGTGTTTGGTAGGACCTTTATGTTTCCCAGTGTTTCCAGGAATGCGGAGTGTGGGTCCTGGGACATGGTGGGTGATCTGTAGCAAGCTATAATTTGAATAGCAGTTTTGCCACTAACCTGGAGGTGTGGTTATCCTTGATGAATATGGATACTCCCCTGCCTTTTGTATTTCGGTCCAGGTTTTGTGGCCGAAATGTATGTTATGAGTTGTAGCCTGGTAGTACTGGGGTGCTCTCTGGAGCCTTAAACCAGGTTTCTGTTACTGCACATATATCGATTTGCTCCATACTAAGGAGTGCCTTGAGTGTGTGCATTTTGAGGTTTAGACTTCTGGCATTGAGTAGCATTACCCTCAGTTTTTTGTTACTTGTACTATTTTTGGCGGTGGGTTTGTCTTTTGAACCTTGCCTAAAAAAGGCACTATGGGTGTGGCAAGAGCCTTGGCCAGTATTCTAAAGCTTAAGGGTGACAGGTGCAAGCCATCTCTAGCGAAGCAGCATGGCTTGTCAAGCATGTCATCCCAGGCAGACAGACACTGGATCCCCTTTGAATGACACCAGAAGCTTAGCCAGTTGTTGAAATTGATAATTTTATTTTCCATAAATTTGATATAGTTATGGAAGGATGTTTTTTCATTGAAGGAGGGTGTCACTCTGGGGACTGCCCAAGGCACCAATTTTTCCTAGCTATAGAGCAGGTTAGATTTGCTGTTCTGTTGGCAGTGTTAATACTTACGATAGCTTTATTAGCTACAATGACTTTTCTGTGGTGGGCAGGGAGGTGCAAATACTAGACTTTTCTGGCTTCTGATCTCCTTCCAGCAACTGTGTTTTTCCATACTATTGTAAGTCAGAATGTAGAGCTGCATTTTTCTGTCCTCTCTGACTATTATTTTATTTATTATTTATACTTATTAACATTGATTACTTTAGGTAACCATGTTTCTTAACTAATTAGCTAGTTAATTAATTAATTAATAGTACAAACACACACACACACACACACACACACACACACACACACACACACACACACACACACACACACACGGGTGCAATCATAATTATGAAGGGCAAACTCTTCAATGTCCTATTTCATTGAGTTTGCCCCATCCCTAGAAATAGTGGCCATAAGGCAGTTTATATTAATTGCAGGGTGGAGGTTGAAGGTCCCACAGCAGCGGGTTGAGGAGTGCAAAAAAACTCAAGAAGAACCATTTCTATAAGGAACTTCAGGGATAAAAATTTGGCAAAATGGGATTTCGCCAAGTTTGCCATCAATATTAATAAGAACGGTGCTTGAACAAAGTTTTGTTAAGCACCTCTCAACATTGTTAAGCTACAGTCTTATGCTGGAACATAACATTAGCTAGTGATGGACACCACAAAACAGGGTATTAAAACTAAAAACAGATTTAAAATCCATTAGACATATTAATATCACACACACACACACACACACACACACACACACACACACACACACACACACACACACACACAAAATTGTGGCAGATTGAAATGTCTGACAGATTTTATAGCTGCCGTCTCCTCAGAGAGACACAGCTTCTGACTGGTGTCTGTGTGGCAGTACTATGCATTTTACAGCATTCAGAGCTCTAAAACAATTTGTACTCCCACCATATTTTGGTGTGGGGGGTGAATGGCAATACATGGAGCAGATAAAGCTCTATGTACTACAAAAAATTATGGTCAGGTCTCACTGATTATAGCTGTTTATTATGTGTTCTCAACATGGCTGTCAAGATTCACCTCTCCAGCTTCGTTTCACTCTGCTCTCAAAATGATCTTCTTTTGCCTCATTCAGGTACATCTTGTAGTAAGCTGTGGGAGAAAGCTAATTATAAATTAAGACAGTGAAAACTTGCAGCTTTGGTCACAGCTAATTAATAAACCTACTCATGGCAGGAACAGGATCTGCAGTGAAATGGAAGACTGCAGTTGTAGCTACGATTCAGATAATAAAATTTAAGCAGCTCAGAAAATGCATGCAAATAGTTAAAAATGCAATAAGTAATAAAAAGTGACATGCTACTTTAAAGGGGCCACTGTAATCCTTAAATCTATTTTTTGACCATACAAACAGCTGGAAATGGGAGTATGGGGCAACATGAAAGAGGGCAGGAGGCAGGGAATAATACACACATGGAACACTGAAGGCAAGGATGGGTGTGGGGGTGAGTGAAGGAGAGTACAACATTTTTTGAGACAGGCGCACATTTTTTTTAAGAATGGATGCTAAGGAAGAATGTAATAAAAATGGAGGCATGGTAAGAGAATGAAGGTCAGTAATAAAGGCAAACACAAAAACATATAATGCAAACAAAGACTAAGAGGGGAGATGCTGACACACTGCGGGTGGGGAGTTCAGTGGATTCAGAGGAATACACATTTAGGAATAACACTGGTGAGACCTATAGCATTGACATACAAGGGAGGGTACACCAGAATGGGGGATAGGGTAGGTATAATCTTCCATATTGCACTGCCTGTGTAATACTTAGTGGGATTTCACACAACACCCTGACCAACATCTCATGTGATCCCTGTCTAAGACATTGATGGAAGGGCAGGCAGTGATGTGACTCAACCTGCTCCAAGAATAGTCTTTCCTAATAACCAGTGTGGGTTTCCAGTCACTTATCTAACTTTGCACCCACCAGCTCCACTATCTCCCTGCATGTCATAAAAGTACTACCCTGAGTGCAATAAGAGTGAACAATAATGTTCCCATCCATTAAAGCACTACTATGTTCAACAGAGGAGGCTATCTGATCGTCCCCTGCTGCGGCCTCCAGGGACACAGCTCAGGATGTGGGTTGGGGAGATGCAGGAGATAACTGGGCATACCTGTCAACTGTCCAGCTTTATGCAGAATATCCAGAGGAGTGTTGCCTCATATTTTCTTGTCTTTTTCACATAAGATTTGTGATTTTCTGGCAAATCACTGAGGACTGAAGTCAATAAATAATGACATACATTTGAGTTTCAGACTTCATAACCTTCAGAAAATGCATGCTAACCACAAAACATATTGTGCTATCCACTTTCTAAGTTTATAAAAGCATTATTTAAAATCTGTTTCTTTTTTTTTTGAGCCTTTGCCCCCCCCCCATTATTTTATGCTTTATCCAGCTTTCTTATACTGAGAGGTTGAGAACTATGTGACTGGGTCTGCTGCTACATGCACTGTCATTGCAGCTGCTGTCCAACATTGGAAAATAAATGGAGAGAAATACAAAAAACAATGTAAAGTAATTTTAAAATAAAGGATAACAACAAAGAAAGGGCAGAAAGTAAAAAAATCATTTACATGATATCAATAATAGCTATTAATACATGAAATCATACAGATATGTAAGTATTACTGCATAAAGCTACAATCCGAATAACTGTATGAGTATCATGTCAGTTTCTGTTAGGCTATTATGTGTATCTTAATAGGTGGATGCAGGTGGCCATCCTGAGATGTATATATGTGCCTATGGCAGTTGTGGGTAGACCAATAAGCTGCCTACACTGTGCTGGGACAATATGGTGAGTCTGATGCCATCTGCCTTTATATACCCATCTAGTTGTGTAACATTTGCAGGTGTACAGGAATCAAACTGCAGTGGTCACTCATTACCAATAGGAATAATTCATCCAAACTATACTATAAATACCTGTACATCTAAACATGCCCTCACATACCAGATATGGTGACACACATGCATGCTTCTTAACATCATAATTGTGCTGGTACATTCTTTTCCTAATGCTCAGTTTAGTCTTTCCAATGTAAAATGCTGTACACAGCCCACATAGGGCCAAATAAACAACCCCCTTACTATTACAGCGAAATTTCTGGCATATATATATTTCCCCATACCCATTCACATAGCATGATGCACCTTCCAGCACATGCTAACACTGACTACAATTCCCACACCTCAACATCCTTCCCTCATGTCCCCATATCCCTGGTCTTTCCAAAATTGTCTTAAAACTATGGTCCTTTTGGTATACTACAACTGGTTTGGACCCCACGACCTCCAAATGTTCCCTGTTAACTTCAAAAATGGTCTAATTCTTTTCCACTATTGACCTCAGCCCATCAAATTGATCAGTATCGGTCAATACCATAGTCCTTTTAAAAGGTTGTAACTCTTGTCTTGTTGGCCTACCATTATCACCTAAAGGGATGGGTTAAACCCTACTTGACTGGCCCAGTAAAGGGACAAAATGACCAATCCACCTCTCACGATATACTTCATCAAAAATACTGGATAAAAAAGCTTTGGGATAATCTCTCCTTAAAAACATCTCCTTCAATTTAAACATCTCATCATAAAAATCACTGCCCCCCGAAATCATTCTAGCCAGCCTTACACATTGCCCCTTGACCAAAGTTTTTTTCTGGTGAAGGGGATGCATACTTTCAAAATGAAGGAAGTAACTGGAATAACTAGGTTTTGGGGAAATAAAAGAGTCAGATCCTTTCCTTTCATAATTTTTCCTAAGGAAAACATCCAAAAAATGGAGTGAGTCCCCCTGAATATCCATGGTAAAAATGAAAAAGTCTGTAGTTGTGTGTAGGTAGTCAAAAAATAATCATAGTCTTGCCTCAGAATCCCTCCAAAAAAGATCATATCATCCAAGAAACGTCCATATAAAAGCCAACTGTCCTTAAATTCAGAGTTGAGGGCAAAGATGGTTTCCCAATAAGAAAGGACTGCATTGGCAAACATGGGGGAATAAGTTACTCCCATGGCTACTCCAGTTTTCTGCCTAAATAATGACCCTCAAAGGTCAAAAAATTATTTTCCAGGACAATTTCCATAAAATTCCTTAACACTTCCACTTTAGCAGGTCCTAAGATCATATTGTACCTCAAATAGTCATAGAACCATTCTATACCTGTTCTATGTGGAATGACTGAATATAAATCTTGTATGTCAATAGTAAAGAAAATAACCCCTTCCAAAAAAAGAGATCATCAGAGACCCTGTTTAAAAAATCCCAGGAATCCCTGAGAAGAAGAGGGTTACTGTCTAAAACCATCTTAGTATAATAATCAATATATTTGGCAATACAAATAGTTTTGGGTGCTTTAGCATTCACAACTGGGTGCATAGGAGGATCAGAGGCACACTTATGGACCTTAGGAATACCAAAGACATTTGGAATTTCTGTACTCTCTACATGCACATAGTTGTATTTGTCAATAGATATCTGACCATTAAGCAACATATCCTTTAAAAGCAAATCAATCTTATGGCACACACAATATTCAGTTCATTGACTGAGGCCTCTTCATATGTGTCAGAATATAATAGATTAAACATCTTATTAATATATAATCAGTTTTATCCATTACAAGCAGGCCTCCCCCCTTGTCTGGCTTCATAACCCTAAGTTGCTTATTGTCAGGAATTTCTTTCAATGTCCTTTCTGATTCACTGAGAATGTACTCCATAAATATATCCTGGGGATCCTTTAAAATTTTTCTAAAATCAAATTCATATAATTTTTCATATAATAAAGTTGTCTGATAAAGCGGGGGATTAAAAGTACTGGGACTTTTTACACAATTATTAATACTCTCTCGCCCATAATTATCATCCTTAAAGTAGAGGGATAGGTCAATTTTCCTAGTATGCATCTTTAACTGCATAAGAACTCAATTTTACTGTTTGCAGTAGGCACAAAGGTAAGCCCCCTTTCAAAAAGATCGTTCCATGTAGAATTAACATCAAAATTACTATAATTGTAAATCTTAAAATCACTATGATCGTTGTTAACAACCTGGTACCTCATCAACTCCAACACCTTCTGGGCCTCTCCCTCCCTCCCCTATTCATTGCTATTCCCCCTCTCCCCCCTCTCATTCCCCCTGGAAAGGGAGAAATTCTGCTGCCAATGGTTTAATCTCTGGGACCTTCTCAAAGGGGGCTGTCTTAAAGTGGTGTTCCCCTCACCCAAAAATTGTCAAATGCAGGCTGGGCTGAATTCATTCCCTTGATGTTATCCTAATCTGGCAAAAAGGAACCTGCCCGGTCCCCTGAAACCTACCACGACCTGGAGGGGGCAATGATAAAATAAGCAATCCCTTTTTCAAATTCAAGAAGGTCTCGCTGTATTTTCTTAACCTTTTTATTTTTAGGTATGTTAATGTCTCTCTCAATCCCCTTCAAGAAATCATTGTAATAATCAACCTTAAACTCGAATAATAAATCAGTGTGTATACTTTCATCAAGTTTATAAATATTTTTACTCAACTCTCAACATGCAAACATTCTCTCAAGTAACTACTTTCAAACTGTAACTTCCTGCATTTGTAAATTAAATCCCCAAAGGTTTTAAGTGTCTGGTCAAGAGTTCCATAATCCTGGTGGCCCTTATGCAGCAAATAATAGGAGTCCCCAAGTAAGAATTCCCAGTGGCCTTACACTGCAAGCAATAGGAGTCCCCAAGTAGGAACTCCTGGTGGTCATTATGCAGCAAGTAAAGGGAGATCTTTGAATGCTTCTTGTACAACCATGGCTCCCTGCTACACACTGTATCATTAGAAGCCATGGAAACTCAATATGCGTCATTTCCGAGAACCATGACTGGCCTTTCCTGGTCATGCTCCATAATTCTTTTGGCATGTTTTGTGCAGTATAGGGCATCTTAGTAGCACAAGGTGTGGTGGATGTCTAGAATGTATTGTGGGAAATGTTCATGAGTCAGGCTGGTGTAAAGGTGTTAAAATGGCATGAAATGTATGCACTGCTTTGTGTTGTGTTCATGTTTGAGAATTGCTTTGATCTTTAGCATGCCTGTTGGCTACAAAAGTAACATGCATTGCAAGATATCCCTCTTGAGGTCATTGATTTGTCCACCCATACTCAGTGTGCTTCATGGGTGTTCACATAAGCGCATGAGGCTGAGAGAGCCTCTTAGCATGACTAGGTCCACAGGCATGATGTGTAAAAAAAGCCGTTCAGTAACATTCACGAGTTAGTGCCTCATTAGCATAACTACTGCAGCTAGAGGCTCAAATGTAGATGATACAAACCTGCCTTCTGCTGAGAGCCTCAGTGACCTACAGAAGTTTATCAAAAGGCACAAAAATAATTTGCAGTCCTAGAAGCACAAGCTATGTTTATCAGGAGTTACATTTCTTCTTTGAAAGGTAAGTTTTAACTTTCTAACTTTTCTCTTTGCTGCTTTGTGTGTCAGAGGACCTACTTTGTAAAACTGCTTGGGTAACATGCTGTATGAACATGTGGGATAATATTTGTAAACTACAGCTGTATTCAAATGTAATCATGTCAGATGTGCCAATCAAAGGGGGAGGGGGTACCTTAAATCAAAAGTCTATGTTTTCTTAAATCAAAAGTCTGGAAGTGAATGAGCATTATTATTAAAGTTCCACAGCATGGATTTTATGAGTTTATTTTTTTAACAATTCATTTTTATTGATATTCATTCCAAAGATTACATTGAAACTTATCAAAGTATTAAGATAAAAACATAAAAATAATGAAAACTAAAAGTGATTAAAAATCATTAATCATTTCTTTAATGCATTCATAATGTTTAAAACATATGCAATATATATATAGCTATCTATATCTATCTAGTTATATATTTATTTAGAATTTTCTTTAATTATCCTAAGTAGGTAATCTTTGTTATACCTGTGCTGTTTTACTGTATTTTATTTAGTTCCAGTTACATGAAAACCCATGTATATAACTATTAATTTTTTTACTTTGTTCTACTTGAAATATTTTTTTGTATTTGAAGTATTTCTCCCTGGGCCTCCACTGAAATGGATTCTTTGTGTCCCAGTTGGGCTTTCCTGGTAAACAAATGTCAAATCTCTCTCTCTCTCTCTCTCTCTATATATATATATATATATATATATACACACACACACACACACACACACACACACACACATGGTATTAATTTTTTTCTTGATTATGTCAGGTCATGAAAATATGCCAAAATAAAAAAAAGAACCACAAACTATTTTCAAGAAATGAATGCAAAATTAACAAACTTGAAACATTAAGTCATTAAAGAATGTGAAAGGAAGTGTGTCTCTTCATCATGTTAGTCCCATGATTTATCAAGAGACAACAGGACTATAATCATTGAAACCCGTCCTATAAAAACTACATTGTTATTTGCTGCTGTCATATGGATGAAAATCAGCTACCATGAGTGCCGTTCAGTCTTCTCAGTTTTTGTTGGATACCATGTGGTATACACCTTAGAAAATGGTTATGCCAGAGGGATGGCATATTCCTCCGACATCTGAAAGTAAATCCTATAAATGCTGAGCATACTACTCTAATCCATTTATAATGTGGCTGAGGCCAGAGGGTAACAGGATGAGTGATTCCTAGTAACCAAAAGGAGGAGCAGTCATGATGCGATGTTAATTTTCATAGCCCATTGATAAGTTTCTATGATAGTCTGCCACACTTTTTTACAGCTGGACAAGTCCAAACCATATGTGAATAATGTGCTCTAGGGGATTTACAGTGCCAGCAGCAATTAGATGTCAGGCCCCATATGTATAGTCTGATTGCAACACATGAGGGCTGTATGAATATTAGGAAGATTGTTATAAATGTTTGCTTGTGTGAAGTTGAATCCACTGTATGTCTGTGGATTTGTTTCCATAATGCTGGACTCACTTTTCTGTTATTTCATTGATATTATTGCAATAGTTATATACAATATAATATACAAAATAATAATAATATTATACAAAAAACAGTTGTAAAGTTTGTAGAAATGACTAAGTTTTAAGTTACGTGTATATTCATAAATATTAACCTTCCAGTTTTTGTTATCCTTATGCTGTCATTTGCCATCTTATATTTTTTATTTAATATCTGTTATATTTGTTAAGTACTGCACCTCCATGATACTTTTGTATCCTTTAATTTAGATTGCAAGGTTGTGAAGTCCATGGTCTTATATTTATTTATGGTTCAGATGTCCATTAAGAATTTATTTAAGTTTCAGATGACTATTAAGAATATAATGTCAGATTTGACCCAATTACTCCAATATCTGGGTTGTCCTTCTATTAAGAAGTCTTTGAGGCTCCAGAGTCTTTGCCATTGCACCCCAACCCCATTAATTGGTGTCCCCACTTAAATACTTTAGTTGCCACCCAGTAATGACTCTCCGCATTGTGTGTTCTCACTTATAGCCATTTCCATGATTAATCACTCAGAGCATAGCTAAAACTATAGCCTCATTATATTTCAGATTATTTACTAGACCAAGCCTCTCCATTGTTTTGGCAGTGATAGTTTTTTCCTACTTATTCATGGATGATATTTATCCCAGTGAAGGATGGACATTAACATTTGAAATTTCTAAGGGTAATTTTATTTGTACATATGTATGGCAAGTCTCTAGTTATAAAGAGAATTTTTGTTAGTATAGTTTTTGTAATCATTTGCATTTTCATTAAAAATGGGTGAAATTATTTTTTGCAACATTACTTTACTGCAAAGATGAATATATAGTGGTTTACAATTTGCTTCCAGAATTTTTGAGGGGTCTAAATTCGATGTTATGCCCACACAAACACATTCTAATACTAAATTCCAATGTTTTTCTTCCACTAGTGAATGCAAGATATTCTTAGATTCCTCTGATAGTGGGAATAATAATATTTCTGTAGGTTGATTTCTAGAACAAAGAGGGATTCTCAATGTCTAAAATATGAAACTGCTTTACTATAGCTAAACTGGCATTGAGTAATCCAGACTGCTCAGTAATCTGCAAACTAAGCAGAAGTAGGGCTGCCCAGTGTATAGACAGTGATCATATACAGTGTAAGTTTTGATTTAGATTTGGATATATACCTGTGTGACAGGTAATGATGGGAATAATGGGCATCATTGTCTCATACCCCCACTCTGAAAGCTTGCTTGTGATTCACAGATTCATAGATTGTTACTCAGCTAATGGCCTGGGAGGCCTTTCGATGCCTAGCCATGTATTCCTGAAAGAATAATGATGTCCTGCATCCAAATAGGACATTGAGGGCCAGACATTTATATGCTACCTCTGTCCATAAGGGACATGGGTACCAGGCCCAGCGTAAATTTCCATTTCCCCATCCACTGGTCTAGGTTGCACTTAAACTGGGTAATAGACACATTTAGCTTCACATGGATTGGAGGCCTGTTCCATAGGAGAGGCGGTCTCTGGGACATATACCTGTCCCTCCAGCATGTTCTGTTTAAGTCACAGACAAAATTCAAGTCCCTAGCCCTTGTATTTCTGGTACTGTTTGACTTACGAATATGCAAGAGATTCTTAATTGTGTGGTTTGTGGATGCCTTGTAAGTTAGGCATAGATCACCCTTCAGAAATCTGTAAGAGACTGAGTAGAAGGAAAAGGATTTAAGGTGCTTTGTATAAGGCAGGTTTGTTACAGCTTGTATTCTTTTTGTAAGGAACCTCTGAAGTCGCTTTAGTTGCTGCATATGCCTGGTCAGGTGCATACCAAAGGCAGCATTGCACTCTATAATTTTGGTCTCATAAGTTAAGTACAGTGGGATAATGACCTCTTTGGTCCTAGATGCCATGCCCTTAGTTATAAGTTGCACAAGATAGAAAGGATTTCCTCACCACTGTAACTACGTGGTAGTTGAAGGTAAGGCTGCTGTATATGTGTTTACTTAGATACCTGACCTCTGAGTTGACTCTTAGGAGTGTATTATCAACATGGTAATTAGCAAGATGGTTGACTTTGTAAAGAGTACAATTATGCCTTTCCTAGCATTGAATTTAAGGCCATGGCTTTGGCACCAGTTGTTAGTCAGAGATTGGCCTTCTTGATAAATGCTAGTGTCTGAAAGGAAGTCAGTGATAACCCCCAGCTTGCAATCATCTGCAAACTTAGTCATCTGTAAGCTTTCAGCATTTGTTTCCATTTCAGACAAATAGATGCCAAAAAGGAGCATGCTCAGTACCAAGCCCTGGGGGACTCTACTAGTGACTGGCCAAGAGGTGGAGGTGGCCTCACCTATTTTGACCTAAGTCAGCAAGGTGGCTATCCAGCAGGTGATAAAAGGATTTATAGCAAAATTAGTGAGTTTGTCTACAGTGCCTGGTCAGGTTGAGGTAAGCTGTGTGTACAGGCTTGCCTTCATCCAGTGCCTTTTTGACCATCTCAAAAAAGTCCACCAGATTTAGTAGACATAACCTTCCTGTAACAGTGACAAACTGTGATGGGTCCAGTGTTTGCAGGTTACCTATGTCCTTATTTGTCATGATCATGGCCTTACATATGAGGCTGATTAGACTTATGGGCCTGTAGTTACCCGGATCAGCGGTTGGGCCTCCTTTGTGCCCAAGGAATGACTGTAGCTATTTTCCATTCCTTGGACACAAAACTTGACTGTAGGCTCCAGCTGAAAAGTGATTCAAGTGTACCAGGGAGGTCATGTTTCATGTTATTTATTAAGCATCCTGGGATGTTATTGGGGCCCATTGATGCAATGTTTTTAACCTTGGAAAGTGCATTGATGACTTGTTCTCTCATAATGGTAGGGAAGATTGTGGCATGGGTTACTTCCTTTGGACTATTGGGGAAGGAGTGGGTGGGGGGGGATTTGAGCAAAAAGGTTGGCAATGACCTCTGGTTCAGTGTGGGTGATGCCATTTACAATATGCTGTGCTAATTGTCGTATATTTCACCTGAGGTTACAAATATAGCTTTATAGATTTTCACACAATGTCCAGATTTTTGCATCATATTTTTGGTGTGTTCCTCCTAAAATCTGTACTTTTCTAAATAGCTGAGGATTGAAGTCATTAAATGATAACAAACATTTGAGTTTAAGACTCCATATCCTTCAGAAACTTTGTGCTAATGAAAAACATATTATTCTATCAACTTTCTAAGTTTGTAAGAGCAATATTTAAAATCTGTCCCTATTTGTCCCTCCATCATTTTAGACTTTGTCCAGATTTTTTGCTCTAAGAGGTTGAGAGGCATGGTAGAGACCTTGGTGGTTGTCCTTTGCTTGAGAAGCTATTTTTTCTTCAAATTTAGCCTTTGAAGTATTAATTAACCCTCTTAGATGCCAGTTTTGATTAGTCAGGGGGCTTTTAGTATCTATGGCTTTGTTTCTCCTATGCTTGGCCAAGATTTTTTTCTTTTGTTGTATAACTGATTGATATTGTGATTCCACCAGAGTGGCTTGTTTTTTGAGTTTGTCGTATTCTTAGTGGAAACAGCTTGATTTATACAGCTTTCAGTACGGCTGTACAGTGATTTTGTAAATAGCTCAGCATATGCTATGGTGTTCGCTGGGTTAGGGGTTGCTTGGAATTTAGTCAAGGTGTCACTTAGTGAGAGGTTAGCACTGAAATAGTTCCTAAAGGTTTTTGATTTTGATGGAACCCTGGATTTAATTTTTATTTCAAGCAATACTGCCTTATGGTCAGTGCTGACGAGTGAAGATATTATATTGGGTGAGGAAAATCACGCCTCCTCATGTTCGTGAGTACAAGGTCAAGGATGCTTGTACCCCTCGTAGGAGAATGGACCAACTGTTCCAGGATGTTGCTATTAACAAAGTATAGGAAATGCTGGGCTTGTGCATTACAAGTGGTATTGGATTCCCAATCTATAGAAGGGTAGTTGAGATCCCCCAATAATATTGTATTGGGTTGTACAGTGAGAGTGTCTAGTACATTGCAATAGGCAGTATGGTTTTCCTGGGACATGGAGGGGGACATATAGGTTGCAAGAATATGGTACCAGACCCTGTTTATGGTGAGTTGCATATGTATGGGTTCCAGTGGGTCATTCACTTTAACTAGTCTGTTTGTGAGGCTGGTTTTAATATAGACTAGAACTCCTCCACCTTTAATTCCCTCCTGTGTAGTAGCTGGTCTAAAGGTGTGAAAGGCCTTGCATTGCACTCTCTGCAATTTTGAACTGTCTCCATTACTACACACCTGTCTATACTCTTTAGGGAGAGAAAGGCTTGCAGGGAGTGGAGTTTCTTGTTAATAATTTTAGCATTGACAGTACTACCTTCAGCTATTCCTTCAGAGGTTCAGTTAAATCAGGAGGTTTAAGTGTAAACTGTCCTAGCAAAGCAGCATCCTCTGTCAGCTCCCAGTCCATCAAATATTGTGCTCCCTTGGACTGACACCAGAAGCTAAGCCAGTTGTTAAAATCAATAATTTTCTATTGGTAATGTGGCATCATCCTTGGAGAAGGTAGTCTGCTGCTCAGTGCTAGGCTCATACCTACCTGAGACACATAATAAGCAAACTCAATCATGCCTCGCTTTATATAGTCAAGGGAGGTACATCTCTGGTCATTAACACCCACAAGGACTTGATGGATCCTAGCCCTGGAAAGGTAGCTGTGACTCTCTCCGTACTCAGTCTGGTGAGGGGGACATCATTATGCTTCACTGCAGAATAACCAATGACCAGTAAATTTGGCTGTGCACTGATTTGCCTTAAGGGCTTAGCAGTAGAGGCATTGGATACAGTGTTACTATATGTAGCTGTGGGTTGTGTTTTTAACAGAGTGTTTACTTGATGGCTGAGGATCATTTTTCTTTATTTTGCTGAGAAGAAGGCAGAAGGTTACCTGTAAGTACCTCAGCATAAGTAGTTTTATAAGGAGGGTCTTCACCCTGCACAGTAGGCATGGTGCAAGTGTCACTGATAACCTCTGAAAGATTAGTTTAGGCTGTATGAGAGAATTTTGCCTCTAATGTTAATGTGTATTTATACCTCTCATATACTTTATTTGTTTTATTAAGAATAAGTGTACATGAGGCAATTGCTTCAATGATTTAGAATACCCATCTCAACCATACTGGCCACAAAGAAAGTCAGGACATCCATGGCTACTGATCTACAAGGGAGGAGTGAGGGGAAATTTAAATATTGAATAGGTCAATAAGACAAGGAACTTGATGAGTAGTGCTCAGCTATGCCCAAACAAGATGTTGTGGTAGTTATAAAAATCTGCTTAGACAGTAAGGGTATTTTAAGGGAAATGTACACTGTGAGAGATAGGCATCTATACAGATTGCAAGGGAGAATTATGCTGTGTGATAATGGTGACTTTACAGATCACTACTAGGTACTGCTGCATGGAGAGCAGCAGTTTTAACTAAAAACTGTTAAAAACTCAAAAAGTGCAGATATTCAACACAGAAACACTGAATTAATGCAGCTGTGACAAAAACAATGTGAAAAACAAGAGTCAAAACAATGTATTTGGTAATGTAAGTCTTAGCTTGTTCATAGGTTATGAGGCAAGTGTTGTGCAACTGCAGCACTTAAATGGCAGAGGAGATTCAATAAAAAAAAAATGCAAGGCCCTGTGGCCAATCAAAAACAGCACACTCTTCTCTCCTTTACACAGTCCTGGTCCAGAAAATAACTCAGGTCCACTCTACTCTGACTATAGTGGAACTAAGGCAGTTCTAACTAAAGACTGTAAAAAAGGTCAAAAGGTGCAGATATTCAACAAAGAAACAATTAATGCAGCTGTTACAAAAATGATGAAAACCAATTACAAGAACATTGGATTTGGTAATGTAAGTCTTAGCTTTTGTACAGTTTAGCAGAAAGAAGTAATACTCTCCTCCTCAAGTAGCATGGTCTTCAAACACCCCATGCACAGAGATTCTAATTTTTAAACACCTAATTCTCCAGTCAATCAAATAAAGGCACACTAAGACTTACAACAGCAATTCCCAGCTCAGAAGGGTGTAGGCTATCCTCTCCTGCCACAAACCTTCCTAATGTAAAATAACTGGTTTGGAGCCCAAGTGCTTAAACGAGAACTAATACACTTTTAGAAGAACAGACACAATGAACTTTCAATAAGCAATTCTCAACTCTGAAGGCCACAAGACTGTAGATCACTAACCATCCTTATTTAAGATAACTAGTTTGGAGCCCAAATGCTTAAATCAGAACTAAGAGTCTTAGAATAACAGTTACAATGAAATCAGGCTTATAAAAAGCAGTACTAAATGCAGCAGAATAAATACAACTGAACACTTTAAGACTGTGCAGCAAAAAGCTAAATAAAGTAAGAAGAGGCACAAATACAGTAAAAGCAGCTAAATAAGATGTTATTTTAGTAAGTGAAAAGGTAAGAAACAGAAGATACTTCAAGTTTAAGAGACTAAGTGGGGGTGGGCCTTCCCAGATGATCTCTCAGTGCTCAGTAGAATGAACTGATGAGATGAGACTGGAAAGAATGCCCAAAATCAGATTTATAGTAGGGCAGGCAACTCAAAAGCCATCAAATTTAAAAACCCAACAGCAGTAGGGTGGGTGGGTGGTAAAAGTCAAATGCAGATAGAGATCAGCAATAGTCAGGCAGTGAACAGCAAGTCAAACAAGCACTACAGCTAAATAAGGATGCCACTAAATATTTGTAGTTAAATGAGGAATGCAATTTCTCAGTTCCTCGCACTAATTGTTAACTGGATGTTATTTACTGTCTGCAAAATAATTCTTCTCTAACTGACACTAGCCAAGACATCTTAAAATTACAAAAAGAACAAAAAACTTAAAACAAAACAAAATGCAATAATAAATAAAGATAAAAAAAATAGAAGCAACCAGACCTTAACTTAATAACTCCAATCCAAAATCAAATGCAGACAGAGATCAGCAATAGTCTGACAGAGAACCATTCATGAAAATTGCATTTGGAAATAAAGGAGCAAGGGATTTGCAAGAAGTGGATTAACTGCCAAAAGAAATCCCAAGCTATTGCGTTAAATGCTTTCTTGAACAAAATTAAGATTTCTGCCATATTGTTGTTTTGGCACCAACCCTAAATCTACATGTTCAGCTACACTCTGATGACATATAGGCTTTCTGTTCTATGTTTTATAAAACCGTGTTTATAGGTGATGTTATGAAGAATGTTGAATAAGCTGTTAGCAAGAATGTAGCCTAAATGTTGGTCTCTAACTGTAATTGCAAGCTACAGCTACAACAACTAGGGAATGTTCTAATCTTTATAATATTTTATTTGAGCCATCTGGCAAGTAAGAAACAAACAAAACAACATACATCACATCACAGTGCCATTAACATTAATACCAAAAAATTAATTAGTGTCCGTTGAAAATTTAAATTGAAGTCCACACACTGACACTTTGCAAAGTGTCTTTTAGAACTGACAAACAAAATATTTCAATATGCCATTTTTCCATATCAATATTTTCACTTTGCCAAGATTTTAGTTTACTATCAGTGGTATGTATTGTGGTTACATCGTCATTGAGTAATATTTCCAGTGCAAGAACACGCATGTAGGAAGTGTGGAGACCATTTCTTAATCCCCAAAAATTCTGTCATTCCAATGCCATAACCATGCTTTATCCCAAATAACCAAAATGTAACCTCTTGTAAAGAAGTGAGAGGGATTCAAATTGCCCACTCCATGCTATTGATTAGCTTCCTCCATAAAGCTTGCTTGTTTGGACATCGCCAAGATAAATGTATATAATTTTCCTTCAGAGTTTGGCAATGCTAACATTAATCATTCAGGTCTGGCCTTCTTTGATATAAAGTTGCTGGGGTCTTTTGCCAGTGATGGAGTAATTTAAGATACATAAACCTAGCTAACACTGGCCATCTTTGATTTCCCTCTCCTCTGGCAAAATTATACCTTCTAACTACTCAAAACATCTACCTAAGTTGTCTACCAGTATCGCTTTTCTTCTTTCCAGATTTAATTGAAATAGCTTGCTCAAGAACAGCAACTTCTCACCCTCCCCTGCCCTGTCTTTCCTTCACTTGTATGTCATCATCTCCTTATTGAGGATACATGAGTCATTGTGAGCTAGCTGTCATATCCCTTACTTGAAGGAATGTTTACCAGCTTATGGAGATTGAGGGGAGCAGCTTCCCAGTTGGTGCTATTGGCAAATGATGTCATGCATCCTATCTCAAACATATGAGAGCAATAGCATGCATGCATCAATCTATTTCTGTTATCAATGGGTTTGTTGTCAACTAATATTCTCAGATGGTGGCAAACCAATGAACTTGGGTGATAGTCCTGTAAGCATTTCCTCTCCTCCACTTACCATTATTCTCAAACCACCATTCAATCCCTCCTGATTCCCAAACCTGATAGGAAAGGGTGCACAATCTCTCAGGCTTTATCAAGGATCTAACACAAAGTTCTATTTGAATCAGACCGGTTTATTATGACTCCTCTGTCTAGCATAATTCCATGCAATAACTGCCTTTCCATACTGTTCCAGCTGTGGTATTCCAAACCCTCTGTACTCCTTGGGGAGATACAGCTTTCTCCTACTAAATTTAGGATACTTTCCAGTCCATATAAATGTAAAAATCAGTGTTTGAACTTTCATATATATATAGGAAGTAAAGTACATGATGAATATGTCTCAGCATAAAGAGAATTTTGAGAAATATAAACATTTTCATAGGCTGAATTTTTGTATGAAAGTGCATCTTCATACTGTTCCACTTAGACAAAAAGCACTAAAAGTCTCATATACAACCACAAACTGTTGAAAACATAAAAAGAAGGACATCCAAGGTATATAAATTCACAAATCCAATTTTATTAAGCACTTTCATCCTAAAAGAAAGGACTTTTTCAGAATGAATATGTCACAGCAACATACCATTTATGTAGCATTAGCCATAAGTGAATAATGATTAACACGATATTCCCAATTATTACCTTAAAGCTTTGCTTAAAAACACTAATTAACATGAAGACACCAAATAAAAAAATGATGTTGTTAATATGAATATCTACCATGCAAGACCTGCTTTTAACTTTAAAATAGAACTAATAGATCTTGTTTCATTTAACCCAGGGTATACCGTAGCATTTGCCCAGAGCTGACACTGTAACTCCTTAAATTTTAGAAAATCATCTATCGGCCCACCCCTCTGTCCTAAATATACATGATCAATAATAATAAACTTAAAGGAATGATTAGCATGTTTTAAAATATGTCCTGATAAGGCATTTTGAGTTCATGTTTTTCTGTATATTATAATCTTCTTCTTCTTTCGGCTTTTTCCCGGTTAGGGGTCGCCACAGCAGATCACCTGTCCGCACATTGAATGGCAGTGGAGTTTTACGGTGTCGAGTTGCCAGCCCGGCGCCCAACCTTCCACAGAAGACACACTCACACGCACACCTAGGGCCAGTTTAGAGTGTTCAATCCACCTGCAGCATGTCTTTGATATGTGGGAGGAAACCGGAGCACCCAGAGGAAACCCACGCGACCACAGGGAGGACATGCAGACTCCTCACAGAAGGCACCCCAGCCGAGGATCGAACCGGAGAACCTCTTGCTGTGAGGCGGCAATGCTAACCACTGCACCACTGTGGCCGCCCTTTTTCTGTATATCATAATAATGTTGATAAATCCTATTTCTAAAGCTGTTCTTAGCTTTCCCTATATAAAAGCATGTACACTTTTGACATAAAGCAAGATACACCACAATATTTTACCACAACTGTACTTCTTATGAAGTTTTATCATGCCATAATTCACAAGTTCAACTTCACTTAGTTCTAAGATGAATTTACACTGTGAGCAATGCCCACATTTATTCATCTTCCCTATTTGTTCCAGGCTTTTGACCCTCTTCAACAGGTTTTTGAAGCATCGGTCCTTTTTATATATAATAAGTGTGGCATCCCCAGTATATTAACATAGTCAGAATCTATTTAAAAGACATTCTAATTCTTCTTGATAATAGTACTGATGTCAGAAAAATGACTATTATATGTTATTAGTAATGCTTTACTAAACTTGCTATTATCCCCATGGCTATTGTTGAGAATTGCTAATCCAACATTGGCTCCCAGTAATGGGGTATATTGTCTACCTATTCTTTTTTACTGAACTTCTCTAAATATATTGTCAAGAAAGGTGTCTAGATACCCCCTTCTGACCAATATATTTCTCAATATATCACATTATTTTTGAAATTCACCCACATCTGAAACCAAACGTGCCAAGCGAACACATTGACTCTTGACTAATGACTTTTTTTGGTGGATGGGGTGCCAACTGTTAAAATGTAATACTTTATTAGAATAGGTGGGCTTGTAGAATTAAATTGTCTCCTCTTTTTGTCTTTGGTGATAATGATGTCTAAATAATTGACTTGTTCTAGGCCTATTGTCATGGTGAACTCTTAAAAAACAGTGGTATTATGAATGTATTCAAAGAACTGTTTTAGTCTCTTCCTAGTGTCATTCCAAAAAATAATGATGTCATCCAAGTACCATCCATATAAGGACCAACACTGTGAAAACCTAGACTTGATGTCATATTCATTCTCCCAGTAAGCAAGCACAATGTTGGCAAACATGGGGGGGGGCACAATGTTGCCCCATTGCCACTCTGTTCCATTGTCTAAACAGTTGTTGTTCAAACACAATGACATCCTTGTCCAACACCTCTTCCATCAGTTCCCTAACAGTAAGAATCCAACTATGAATGAGGCCAGAATTTTGGGATAAATAAGAATAAAAACATTCGATCCCTGTGGTATGTGGGATCACTGAAAAAAGATCTTTAATGTCAATTGTAACAAAAATGACCTTGTCATTATACATTTATTTAGAGACTTTGGTCAAAACTCCCAAGAATCTTTGAAACAACAGGGGTGGCTCTACATTATATGCTTAAGCTGATAGTCAATAAATTTGGCAATGAGGAATGTTTTTGAAGCCTTGGCATCTACTATAGGCCCAAAATGTGGATCTCTCAAATCTTTATGTATTTTAGGGACGCCATATTAATTCTGAAGAAGTCATTTCTTTTGGGATGAAAGCAATTAATAAAATTGGATTTATGGATTTATATACCTCAGATGTCCTCTTTTCATGTTTTTAACAATATGTCTCATAATGGGGGTAATTGTTTTCAGCCAATCTTAACATATTTACTTCAACTATATTGCTTATTTCTTAACATTTTCACTCCCTCTGTAGGCAATAAATAGTTGTCTCTCAATGATTCCTCCCTCAGTAGAAAGTGACCAGATTTGTTCCTACTCATTCTGATTCTCATAGTGAAAGTCATACTTTCCATGTCCTCTACAATACCTGTTTGGTGTACCTTAGGATTAGTTAGCCAAATTATACAGTCATCTGCAAGCCATGTGATGAAGACAATCACACCTCCCCTTAAATGGATTCCAAATGAACTGTATTTGTAATGCAAATACTTATCCATGACTGAGGCTGCTAAAATAAACAGTAATGGGGAAAGGGAGCAACCTTGACTTGTCCCTCTATAATTGTTCACTGGGTCTGATAATATCCTATTAGAAAAACTTGAGCTGAGGGGGTTTTATATAATAACTGTGTCTACTGTACGAACTCCTCTGCAAAGCTATAATACACTCAAATGTTCCACACAAAAAACAATGGAGCATGTCAAAAGACTAAGTGAAGTAAACCATTAATGCTCCAGCATTATTGCCTTTAATCTGGCACAGTCGAAGTACAGTCAGCCAGAGTTTGAGTGGATCTGGCCCCCCTCATCTCAATAAATCCTAAGTGATTCCCCAGTACCAAATGCCCCAGAATTTTTTCTCTTCTCTTTGCAAATATCTTTAGGTCAGAATTTAATAAGAAAATCAGCATGTAATTCTCTACCTTAGTCATGTCCTTTTCAGGTTTACACCTTGGCTCTAGTAAGGTTCATAGGTTCATAGGTAAGTACTAGGCTATCTGCCCATGGGCATTTATAAGCCTAGCCACAGAGTGATGGCTTTCGCCTCCCCATTAGATTAGTAACCTGGGCCTCTGTCAACAGGGCTCCTGAAGTGATCCCAGGGTAGAACTTACGATTACCCATCCACTCATCAAGATTTCTCTTGAAGAGGGTCATAGAGGAGCTCTGTCGAATATGGATTGGGATTCTATTCTAAGACAGAGAGAAATCCATTGGCTTTAATTGTCTGTTTCTACAAATGTAAAAGGGATAGCTCAGTTCAATGCTGAGCACCTTAAATAAATCTACACCAGATCCATCAATCTCTGGGGCCTTCCCCTTTAACACATCGTTTATAGCATTTAATACCTCCTGTTCTGTAATGGGCCTGTTTAGCACCTGCATATTAATATTATCCATGAAGAGGGCTGGAAGCTCACTCACAAAGGTGCTATGAGTTGGTTGCCCTATGTCTGGAACCTTGGCTGCCTCTGCATATTCCTGTTTAAAAATCTGATTTATTTTAACACAGTCTGTCTGCACTTCCCCTGGTTTATCTATTATTGAGGAAAGTATAGATTATGCTTGGTATGTTTTACTTTTCCATGCAAGTAACTTATCTGATGTGATATCATAGGCCCAGTGGAAAAATGTATACCTTTCCTATTTCTCCTGAATATGAACATATTGAATCTGTTTTGTTCTTTGCTTTAACTCTCTCATTCACCATAAGAAATAATTATTTTTACATCTTGTTTGTTTAAACTTTGCCTCCAGTATGCAATATCTTTTTTGTCACTCCTCTAAATTCCTGGCCTCTTTCTGGTTAAGTCTGTAAATGCCTTTCTATATTTTTGTTTGAATAGTTCCCATTATGCATAAATATTAAGGCTACATGGATCATGATGTGACCAAAAGTTCCTTATTGTCTCTACAAGACTAGTTGCTGTATACCTTCTATGCAGCAAAGGGTTATCAAACCTCCATTGCTTACATCCCACTCTCCCCATGACAGGAATATATGCAGTAGAACCATAGCATAGTCCGAATGAACATTAGGCTAAAGCTGTACTGTCTGTATCTCCAGCAAACATGCCACATTCAACAACCAGTAGCCCATTCTACTGGCTACCCCTGATGCAAACTATGTACAGTCTCATTCCATGAGATGTAACTCCTGAAATGCATCTGCCATAGAGAACTCCCTTATAAGATATTCCAGTGCCTGAGCTTTCCTGGGTAGTCTTTGTGTTACACTTGGAATATGATCAGTCACCTAGTCAGTTATCAAATTATAACCACCCTCAATCAACAACTGATTCTCAGAATGTCAGTCTGCAGGTTCTCACCGAGTCATTTGAATATTTCTGGGTTTTCCTCACATGGACCATAGATGGTAGCTAAAATCAGCGTTCCTTTCTGTGTGTTCATTTTAACAATTCCTCATCTTCCTTACCATCTGTACAATCATTTAGCAATTTTCAGATAAACCACCTGTCACTCATGATCCCCATTCCCCTTTTGGCTGAGTTATTACAAGGTACTAACTTGTATCCTTTCCATCAGGAAAGTGCAGTACAAGGATTTCTTCTTTTAATCTTAGTTTCCTGTGTTACTACTACCTTTACTTTAAAGCAGTAAAGATTGCTTTTGATTTAACTGGTGATGACATTCCTCTTGCATTCCATGTGATGAACCTGATTTCCTGTAATCCTGACGATTGGTCATATCCTAGAGTTCTTTTATTAACAAAATCTCCAATATAGAGATTATGTTCAACTTCTATTACACTGTACCACTGCTATATTATATTATTAAGGCAAAACAATATTAGAATAGACTTAGTTTCTATGTAATGTCAGTTTCTGGTGTTTAGATATATTTATCAAAACACTCTTTGATATACTAGCTAATCTCATGAATGTTACTAAGTGATGGTTTTATATTGTGCTTATCAGTGTACTGCTATGTTATGATAACTTGTTCTATTTAGCTTTATATATAGAATTTCAGTATCTCGAGACTATAAAACCGAAAACTCACAAACCCGAAACCCCAAAACCGCAAAATTCAAAACCGCGAATGTTAAAACAACACTACACCACACAAACACAAATACACCTACCTCCTGACACTACAACAAACCAAAACAACACACACGAACACAACAAAACAAACACACACACCTACCCTTCCTATAAGCAGGGGAGCCCCCCTGCACCCCCACTCCCCTGCTACTTAGATATACTAATTCTGAGGTTGCACTAAACACCAAAAGACAGTAAACCCACCACCACACATTCTACACCCCCCTTGCACAAACACATATCACATACATACAAACACCACCACTGTCAACACGTACACACTCACACTCTTACCTACCTACCCTAACTCACATCTAAAAATCCTCAATGCACTCACATACACACAAACCCTCCACAAAACCCTTAAAAAAACATAACACTTACTTAACACGCTATCAGTACTAGCAGTTTGACATTTCCGGGTTCGATATCCTGTAGTTTCGCACAACAGCAGTTTCGACACATTGGTCTCGAGATAGTTAAATTCGACATTTCAGTATTTTGAGATTCCAAAGTGAACCCTCAGATATATATGTATATATCAGTATACCTCCTGCTAACCTACTTTCAGTTTGCATTCATAGAATGTTTTTAGCATCACTCTTTTCCTTTATTTTCCCAGTATTCCTTTGCACTAACTCACTGTGGTCTTTCATCCATATCTTTTTAGAATAAGTATTAACGTTATTGCCTAATATAATATGACATTTTAGTACAGTTTTTCTCTTTTCTTTTCTTTCAGAGCCCCTGGTCACTACTTCTAACCCAGATACCACATAAGGGTCAACTCCCAAACGTGTTCACTGAAAATTTTGTCTTTGTCCAATGTAAGCAAATTTAACTTAAAAAACCTTGCAATGTATTAAGTTCACTTAGTCAAATGTGTGCCTCTTGGTGGGGAAATTAGTTTCTGACTCCCTGTCTCCCAGCACAGTTGTCCTTGCACTCTAAGGACCACTTATTAAGTTGACCATTGTCCTTTCTCTGGACCAGTAATTACACTGTATATGGCAGTTACTTAATTTTCCTGGGCAACCCCCAATTTTCAACCACCTCCTTTTACTCTACTATTAAAGTTCCCACACACATCACACTTGTGATTCCTATTCCCTATCCTCTCAAACATCTGTACTACGATCATACACTCACTTCTGTTTCTTTTTACCTAATTCCCTACTTCTATTTAATCTTTCAGCACCATTCCCAACTACCTTCCTCCCTCCCATACTGCTTTGCACTATAGTAATTCATAGTCGCCCCTCCCTAACAACACCTATCTATCCCACATTGTATCTTCTACTTTTTCCAAAGGAACTCTCACTTCATCCTATTTTACCTACATTCTCATACTCTAGCCTTTTCACCCCCCTATTCCTAACATTCCAGAGAAGATACTAGAGCAACCTAACTCTCTTCATTCAATGAAATTACTTCTTTTCTACCTTCCTTCTATCAGCTTTCAGACTCCACCACCACTAACTATCCTTCTACCCTGCAACTTCTTTTTCCTTCTTGATCCCTACCTCCCCTCTACCTTCCAACTACAACATACAGATCCATTTACTTAATCATGCCACTGCTCAGCTTATCTTCTATTCTTCTCCTGCTACTGGGCCATCTCTCATTCTACCATGACTCTATAATAGCTCCCAACATATTTCCAACTCTGTCCCAACCACCTACTCCTACTTCCTCCCTATACTATCGACACATGGGACCAAATCTATTTAATAATATCCCTCACCTTTACTCCAAATGTAGACTGGTTAACTCCATTTCAACTCAAACCAAAACAAAATCAAATGGAAAAATACTCAAGAGCAAGTATCAGTAATTCCCAAATACAATAAAATCCCTTTAGGAGGAGATATTCACTGTAACCCTGGCCACAGCTATCCCAATGAACATCAAGACAATTCTCTTCCACATATTACTCTAAGCCTACAAGAGTAAACTCCGAACACCCCAAATCTATTTTTTTCTCAAAAAATTTTTTATTAATTATATGAATAGCAAGACAATTAAAAGATTATACATAACAAGAAGGCATAAATGAACATATAACAATTCATCTAGTGATAACAACCTTCATGAGATTTTGATAAGTTATTTAGAAATAAAACATACACCATATGTACACTATATACAAGTTAGGCAACCTGAGAGAAAAAAACAATATTTAACATTAACTATTTAATATGTTTAGAACCTTTTCTAACACAACCTTTCTAATAGCTTTTTTGGACTTCCACCTAAGTATCTTTGAGCATCAATAAATTTAAAAGCCATTTTCTGGAAAGTAACCCATTTTAATTTAGAGCGATCAATCCAATTTTGTATTATATAAAGTTTTAGTAATGAGCAAATAAAAATGATAACATGAATATCAACTTTTGAAAGATGAATCAATGGAATATGTAGAATAGCAAATTCCCACGTCAACGTGGATTTTTGATATCCCATTTTCTGCAGTCTGACTTTCAAAGATGTCCACAATCTGTGAGAAAAATGACAATACCATAGAATATGAAGGAGGTCTGCTTGGGGATGAGAACAGCATGAACACGAAGGGGACTTATTTGGGTTAAATTTGTTTAATTTGATTGGGGTAAAGTAGGCATCATTATTAATCATTAATTGTGTGTATGCTAATTTTTTAAAAGGGATAAATTCCTTAGTGTGTCTAATAGCCAGGACTTTCTGAGATTCTGACAATTGGGAATTATAATTCAACCAAACATTAGATAAAAGACAGTTGTGGTCCATCATTAAAGAATTAATTTATATGAGTTTGAGAGCATTTTATCAGATGATGAAAGTATTTTGATAATCGTGTTAAGGTTTTTCAATTGTGAGTCTATGGGGACCAGAGATACAAATTTGCTTTTAATTATTGCTCTTAGTTGTGTAAGAATTGGTGAGTAATTCCAGTTTTCTTTCAATAACTTACGCCAGTCAGATAAAGGCAAGTCAAGATATTTCAAAACATCTCCTACTTTTAGATTTTTAATTAAAGGATAGTTTGTTAAGTTCAAAAGTTTATTGTCCAATAATATATTTGGGTTTAGATGAATTGGCTGAACATGGTGTGAGATCTTTTCTAGTTTACACATTTTGAGTAAGGTTTGGAAATCTCTAATCTTTTGTTTAAATACTGTAGATATATTTTTAATAAATAAACTATCCAGAGAGATAAAGGGAATAGCTTCAGGATTTAAATTATTAGAAATGACATAATTATACCATAATTTTATCCATAAAGAGTGATTTGGATAAGAAGTGTTATTGAATTTAGAGATAGTAAGAAGTTTATTGGATGAGACAATGAAATAATAGAGATAAAGATTAGGTAAACCCAAACCTCCCTTGTCCTTGAAAATGCCAATCTAGAATAGGAAATTCTAACAGATTTAGGGAACCATATGAATTTTGCCAAAGCTTTATTTACAGACTCAAAAATTTTTTTTGAAATTATCTGATCAGATGATGAGAATTGGTAAAGAAATTTAGGCAGAATATTCATTTTAATAATGGCCACCCTTGAAAGAAATGAAAGGTTTAGATGCTTCCATCTGTCCATATCAGACAATATAGAGTTCCATAATTTATTAATATTATTTTGAAAGGAAGATTTATTATTGTGTTCTAAATTGATTCCTAAATATTTTATATTATAAGTAAACTGAAAATGATCGTCTGGAAACAAAAAAGATTTGTGTGCTAAATGATTTAAGGGAAAAATATGAGTTTTTGTAGAATTTAAAAGATAGTTGGAAACCAAAGAAAAATAATCAATAGAATTCATTATTTTTCTGTAATCAGATAATGGAGTTTGAAAGTAGATTACTAAATCATCATAAAAGCAGAGAAATGAATATTAGTATTAAGAATTCTAGGGATGTTATGAAAAGTATTTTGAGTAATAAACAATAGCAAAGGTTCTAAGTAAATGTTGAAAAGAAAAGGGGACAATGGACAACCCTGTCTTGTTCCTTTAGTGATCTTTATCGGAGCAGAAAATTGACCATTAATGTATAGTCTAGTAAACATATTCTTGTATAAAACTTTTAAAAAATTTATAAAGAATAAGGGAATATTAAAACATAACATAGTTTGAAATAGAAAGTTCCAACATACTCTGTCAAAGGCATTTGATGCATCTATAATCAAAGCATATATAGGGTTTGGATTTTTCTTTATGAGATGAAGTATAGTCTCTAAAGATAAAGTATTATCCCAAGCATGTCTCTGAGACATAAAACCTGATTGATCTGACAAGATAATTGAGGATAAAATCCGTTTCAATCTGTTACCCAGAATAGATGACAGAATCTTAATATCCACGTTAATTAAAGAAATGGGTCTATAATTTACTGGGTCAGATTTATCTTTATTATTTTTTAGAATTAGAATGGTTTTGGATGTGTTCCAATGAATATCTGAGATATCATTAACTCTTATATGATTGTAAACTTTAAATAGAAAGGGAAGAACTACCAATTTGAAAGTTTTGAAAAATTCTGGAGTAAAACCATCAGGTCCCGGAGATTTACCCAATTTAAGATTATCTATTGAATCCGAGATTTCTTGTACTGATATAGGGGTAGAAAGTAGTTTTTGCTGATTATCATTAAGTTTAGGGAACTGCAAAGAGTCTAAAAAGAGTTTTGAGTGACTATCTTTAACAGAATTAGAAGAACCTGAATATAACTCAGTGTAAAGAGAGGTGAAAAGTTGAATAATCTCTTCATCAGTATTATATAATCTGTTATTATAAGATAAAGATGTAATATTTGGATTTCTGAAGTTAACTTTAATAATTCTCGCTAATAATTTAGATGGAACCTGGGTCCACTCTGAATATGAAGCAAGTAGCTTTTGTTCAGCTAAGGAGAGGTTATTTTGGTGAAGCAGAATTAAATCTTTCTGACAATCAAAAATTTGTTTTTCTAAAGTAGCATCATAGTTCAGACTAAGATGATTTTCCAACGAAGAAATTCTTGATTTTAAGAATTCCTCTTTCTTAAAGTATTGTTTTTGAAAAAGCAGCTTTACTAATAAATAAACCTCTTAATCTTGCTTTACATGCAGCCCATTGTATGTCATAAGGAATGTCTGATGATTCAAGACTATTCACCATTTCATTTAGGATTTCTGAAGCTTGTTTGCAAATATCTTCATTTGACAATAAGTTATTATTTAAGGTCCACTTATTAAACATAGTTTTATTTTTGATATTGGGTTTTATGTTCAATTTTAGTGAAATTCTTGAGTGATCCGAAAAGAATCTGGGTTCTGTAGTAAAGTCCACAATATATTTTGAAATATAATCTGAAATTAGAAAGAAGTCTAATCTGGACCACGAATGATAGCACTTAGAATAATAAGTATATATATAATTCTTGTTTATATTTTTAACAGTGCGGAGGGGATCTATTAAATTATATTCTGTCATCAAATCATTTATAGCCAGAGTAGATTGAAGATTATAGGTGACAGTGGAGCGGGAATGATCAATTACAGGTTTTATAACTGCATTCCAGTCACCACCCACTATAATATGATGATCCTTATAGGATGCAAGAATATTGTAAATTTTTAAAATGAACAAATGTTGTGAATTACATGGGCCATATAGATTTAAAATTAATAAGGGTTTGTCCAAACCAGCAATAGAAGCGGTAAATAAGCACCACCTCCTCATCATCAAATTTCTCATCAATAATATTCCCAATGAATTTTTGTTTAATGATTATAGCTACACCTCTGGAGTTAGATGAGTCACCTGAAGCTATAATCTTTTTGATCCATTTTTTAACTCTTTATTCCAATCAATACGTGAAATATGGGTCTCTTGAATAAAACAAATGTTAGCCTGTGATTTAAAGATCATATGAAATAATAGTGACTTTTCGCTTTATCTTGAATGCCTCTAACATTCCAAGAATCTAAAATTATGTCAACAGGCATATTCTACAAGCATAATCATTATTGATGCTATAAAAGTGAACTCAAGGTGCAAATCCAACACAACATTAAAAGAAGAAGAAAAAAAATAAAAGAAAAACAGTCTTTAAGTATTCAAGCAAGTCATCAAATAACATTTGTTGAAAAAAAAAAAAAGTTTTTTAAGAACCATGAAATTTATAATAATAACCTTTATCCTAACCCTAGTGCCTACCCACCAATCCCCTGTGATAAAGGAAGAGCAGAAGAACATGAAAAAACATTGTAATTATAGATAATAATAACCTCAAGTTAGAATACAAATTACTCAAAGGAAGCCTAACATAACATAAAGTCCGAGTAATACTACTAAAAATATATACAAAATTAACTAATTTCAAGACGTCCAACATGCTTAATCCCTACTTCTAATACTAATCTAAAGCTCCTATCCTTAAATTGAAATTTATAGTGATTAAATGTATTTCCTCAAGTATTTCAAGAGAAAGAGAAACAAGTAAATAATAAATAAATCACACTCTGCTTAACTAGAACACTCTATCATAAGAAGTAATACAATTAAAACTGAAAGATATGTAAGATAACATATATAAGTATAACAAAACCAACTGGTAACATTATAATATAAGTAAATAAGCATAGCATTACTGAACTAAAGATAATAGTCATGCACTATCTACTGAACCTTCTTTAGTACTTTAGTGATAATTTCATTAATCAACATGACCATTAGTATGATAAAAGCACTAATACCTGTAGAATGAGTATTTAGTTATAGTTCAAATAAAGCAAAAACAACTACCAAGCAACCATATCTCAAAATGAAAAACAATTCAGTCTGGAGATGCATCTATTAACTAGATAATAATAGTACAGGAACTATTCAAAATGAAATATTCTAAGCTGTAAGGTTTTAACACTAGTTAATATACATGAATAAAGTATAATTATATTATTAAATAGTAACTTAAACAGCATCATATATATTGGACTGAATGTACAACAATGTGCATACATATAATTTTAAATCTACTTTTTGAATATTTTACTAATGACTCTGTTAGGTTATGTAGCCATACTATTCTTCTAAGCTATAGATGTAACATAGCAAAACAGCATGAAAAGACAAGGCTTTTAAAGTAAACATTTTGAACATCTAATTAAAACAGAAACAAGCAAGCTAAATGCAGTAAATCTAAGGGCTTAAATATATACATGTAGATTCAGCTAATCATATTAATGATAGTTATTTCAAACCTTTAAAATAAGTAAAGGCTTTCTTAAACATAAACTACTAATCATAAATATCACATCCAGCCTCTGAGAAGAGAGAGAGCAGAGAATAGAAAGAACATGAAACTTTCATATGAACAGGTATACTTTGTAACATTTGTCAAATTAAACACTTCAGTATAATATAAAATATTGTATGAAAAAATATTCTGAATAGGAAAATATGTTCATTTCTTTACACATCCTTTAGAATTTTAATATATAAAACTAGCCTGTTCATTTGTTTCCAGAAACATTTTCACTCTGCTTTATGAAAGTAGCAGCTTGCTTTGAAGTCATGCAGACACACTAAAAGTCACTGAATATATTATGTGACATGAATCTGTTTAAATTTAAAAGCAACCTTCATTTATGAAGAGAAAACACTTTAAATAATAGCCAGATCTATTAAAAAGTTAGTGCTATTGAATACTTGTTGAAAACAAGCAGACTTGTGTATTTGAAACTGTCCTTCTTTCCTCACAAATGATGACATCACCATCCATCTCAGAGAGACTGTAGTGTGCACATGTTCATGCAGAGCATCAGCTGGAACTCTGAGGGGAAGATTTTCTTGCTAGAATGTTGAGATGGAATGTTTTTCCCTCAAAAAATCATTTAGCTTACACAGAAGGCTGTAACTCCAAAGCTTGTAGTAAAATTAACATATTATCTATTTACACAGCAAGTATATGTGAGAGAAAGAGAAAAAAGTAAATACAGGAATTTAAATGCTTCTATTAATCCACACAAATCTAACAAGCATATATCCTGTCACTGCACACTGTCACACCAAATCCATCATGTGTAAATTACATGACAAGTTCTTAAGGTAATATAATTATGTCACACCAGAATTACAAATCATGTAACACAAATACTGTCAGATTAAAGAAAAGAAAAGATCAAACCTTATTGTAGTTCTTTAACAGTAGAATATTAAGATACAGTGTCAGGAAGCTTTTTAAATGTTTTAAGAAAAATGTCTTTTGCATCTTTAGGATCTGAACATACAAATCTTTTGTCATTAGCTGTGAAAGACAAGGTATTAGGATATGCCATTCGAAATCTAATCCCTCTTTTTATCAAGTCAGCACAATAGGGGGCTAGTTTTTGTCTATTTAATTTGATCTGTGCAGGAAGATCTTGGGAAAATGATAGTTTGTGAGACTTCCATATGAATTGTTTCTTTGTTTTAGCAGTTTCTAAGATCTGGAAAGTGTCTTGAACGTTTAGTAACTTAGTATAAATTAACCTTGGTGTGGAAGAATCTTGCTTTGTACGCAGTGCTCTGTGTGCTCTCTCTACAATTATAGATTTTGAAGAAGCTTCACAATTTAACAGTGTTTCAAAGATATTTTTAGTCACAGATAACAAGTTTTTATTGTCATAAGATTCAGGTAAACCACGAATAATGATGTTATTTCTTCGACTCCTGGCTTCCAGATCCAATATTTTAGCTTGTAAATCTGAAACAGTTTTATCTCTAGATTTAAAGTCACTTTCCAGTAAGTCTGTTTTAACCTCCAAAGCTAAGATTTTATTTTCAATAGTAACAATACTATCGTTTATTTGCTTTAAAGATTTACTAAAGTCTGCAAACTGTTCTGAAAACTTTTGTATAGCACTTTGTATTGGTTTTAATGCTATTTTTAGTTCTTCTAAAAGGAAATTTGAGCCATTTAAATCTTTATTACTTACATTAAAAGTTTCTGTAGGTTGTCTAGATGATTTTAGTCTTTTTGAACCTGAATCTTTTTCAGGAGAGAGCATTGAAGTATATTTGGCCTTTGTAGGCTGAGTCTCCATGGAGTCAGATTTTGTAGCCATGCCCAGAAATGGAATGCAGTTAACAGGATACCAGGAACCAGGAACAGACTGGAGCAGTAGGAGTCCCAGCAGCAGAGAGACCAAGAATGTTCTGAGGTAAAATAAATCCCAGGATAATAATTCCAGAAGAAAAAATAATCCAAATGCGCAGAAAAAGATTTATAAAATCTTTTAGTATAAAAATTTGAGGAAAAAGGTTGATGTAAAGTTGTAAAAAAAAACAAAAGTTAAATAGCTGTGAGGAGCTCAGAGAGTAAGGACTAGACTAGTCGGCGGCCATCTTGGAATCCTCAACACCCCAAATCTAACTTTTGGGACAAAAGGGTAGGGACAAAAAATGGAAACAATATCAAAAACATTAAAAACCCTAACACCCTCCTAGAGTATAAGCAACTATGAAACGCCACAAAAAAAGAATAATTAAAGACCGCAAAGCCCACTACTCCAAACTCCAGTCTTTGCACTCAACAAATCCCATGCTGCATCCTGGCAACAAAGAAAACCCCCTGCCCAGACCCCAACCTCTCCAACCTTGAAACAGCCAGCCAGTTCAACTCATTCTTCATAGACTGCATAGCTAAACTATCAGCCTCCTTCCCACCCCCCTCCTCCATCACCACCCCCTCCTGCCCCAACCACCACCCCAATCATCACATTTCTCCACATCCTTCTGCCTCAAGCCCATCTCCACAAGCACTATAAAAAGACTTCTACCCAAACTCAAACCCTGTCGCAATGCACCCAACAACCTTCCACTCACCTTCCTCAAACAATCTGCAGACAGCATTGCCCATCCCATCTCTATTCTTATAACTAGATCCATACAAGAATCATAGATCTCTTCTATCTGTCACCATGCTTACATCATCCCCCTCCACAAAGGTGGCAAAATTACTGATACCACCAACTTCAGGCCTACTGCCATCCTTTCCCCTCTTTCTAAAATACTAGAGAAAACAATACAAGCACAACTCATGGCACACCTAACACTAAACAATCTCCTCTCCCCTACCCAACACAGCTTCTGCCCTGGCCACAGCACCATGACTGCCCTTCTTTCCTTTCTTGAAGCCATAAACCTCAAACGCAACTCAGGCAAGTTCATAACCACACTATTCCTAGATCTGTCAAAGGCCTTTGACACCATCTCACACACTCTACTTATATCCCAACTCTCCACCCTACACCTCTCTCCCACCACCATCATCTGGTTTTCCAGCTACTTGTCCAACCGCCAAAAAGCTGTCCAATGGAAAACTTCAACCTCCTCCTTCCTTCCCACATCCACAGATGTCCCACAAGGTTCTGTTCTTGGCCCTCTTTTCTTCATCCTATTCATTAACAGCTTTCACCAATACATCCCAGACTCATCTATCATCCAATATGCAGATGACTCAACAATTATTGTCTCAGCTCCTCCGAGCTCCTAGCAAAAGCCCAACTAGCGTTCTCCAAAACAGAAACCTGGATGCAGTCTAACTATCTCACACTAAATGCAAATAAAACCAAATTAATGATATTTTCCACTACCAAAAACTCCATTGATAAATCCACATTCACCATACAGAGCCAAAACAACACCCTCCTTGAAATCACCAACACCAAGCTTCTTGGCATCATTATTAATGAAGAACTAAAATTTTACATCCATATCCTCTCTGCAATCAAGAAAACCCACCAAAAGTTAGGTCTCCTCTACAGGCACAACTGCTTCCTAAGCCCTTTACCCATCAAACTCTTGCATCCACCTTCCTACTCTCCTCCCTTATGTATGGTACTCCTCTTTTCACCAGTCTCCATCTTGGCCCTTGGTCCAAACTTGAATCCTGTTACCACAAGTTCTCCAAATTTGCAACCAGTTCAAAAAAACTCATCCCACCACTGCCACTCCCTCCTCACCTCAACTGGCTTGAACTACCTAACTACCTCAGTTACCTACAACTCACCATTGCTCACAAGCTCATCTTTAAACCTGCCAACTGCCCAGCTCTCGCTACTTCCTTAAAACCTTATGAGTGTAATGAGAAAGACATTCACTGTCTTGATACCACCATCATTAAAGATGTGTGTTGTTTTAGATCCAAGGTGCATAGAAAGAAAACTTTTTGTAATTCTTACCTCCATTTCCAAAGTCACCACCCACTATACCAGAAAAAAAGTATTGTCAAGGGACAGGCAATAGAATTTCTAGAATAACTTCCAATTTTGAGGACGTCATTAAGGAATTCAGTGACCTGAGGAACATGTTTCTGGAGAGAGATAATCCACTAGAATTTGTAGAGGGTATTTTACAAGAGGTTTTGAGAGAGTGGGGTTCTAAATATGAACCTCTATTAGGTAGAGGTCTTTCTAAAACCAACAATTGTGAAACAACGGAGAGTTCCACCCATAACTTCTCCCAGGCATGTGTGGTGCAATATAGTATACTTGTATAGTATACTTTATTGTAATGACATCAGAAATATACTTTGTAAGAATTGGAACATTTTTAGGGGTGACCCTAATATTTCACAAGCAGTGGGTGAACAGCCTATTTTTTGTACTAAAGTGGGCCGCAACTTGAAACTTACCTTGGAGGGTAACATGAACAATAGTAGTGGAAAAATGAATGAATTCACCAAAGCCTGTGGTTGTTGTACACAGTGTAGATATATACTATCGGCTGCTGGTTTGAAACTTGATAATATCAACCAGGATGCAGTGTTTTTCAAGCAAGGTAACTGTCAGACTAGCAAAATAGTTTATCTGGCAAAGTGTAATTCCTGCCCGGGATTTTATGTTGGGAAAACTGAGAGGGCTCTCAGGTCCAGGATATATGAACACTTATATGACATTAAGAATTCAAAGGAAACCAATGCCTTATTTAGGCATAGTAAAATATGTGTTAATATCTCTGGATTTACGTTTGGGATATTAGATACCATTGAAATAAACCCCAGGGGTGGCAACTGGAAAAACACATTAAACAAGAGGGAACTGATGTGGCAGCTTCGTTTGGCAGCTAATCTGCGTCCAGGATTAAATGATTTTATATCTATCTTGTCTGCTTTAAAAGAAAGAGCGGAAAGGGTTTACTTTTATATAATTTCTTTACAGAAGTGTATTTTATTGTATTTTTAGTGTTTATAGTGTATGCCTTTAACTGGGCGGCCACGGTGGTGCAGTGGTTAGCATTGTCGCCTCACAGCAAGAGGTTCTCTGGTTCGATTCTCAGCTGGGGTGCCTTCTGTGCGGAGGCTGCATGTCCTCCCTGTGGTCGCGTGGGTTTCCTCCGGGTGCTCCGGTTTCCTCCCAAAGACATGCAGTAGGTGGATTGGACACTCTAAACTGGCCCTAGGTGTGAGTGTGTGTGTGCCTTCTGTGGAAGGTTGGGCACCGGGCTGGCAACTCGACACTGTAAAACTCCACTGCCAATCATGAGTGGACAGATGATCCGCTGTGGCGACCCCTAACTGGGAAAAGCTGAAAGAAGAAGAAGATAGTGTATGCCTTTAAGGTATTAATTTATTCAAGAGATCTTTTGTTTGACTGGTGGGATTCCTCACCTATCCTGTGACAGTGTAATATATTTAAATCCACATGACTGTTTGTATATTTTTCTGAGGAAGTCAATTTTACTTTGATGAAAGAGCTTAACCTGAAAAATAAACTTGTATCTACTAGTCCTACTAAATGCAAATAAAACCAAACTAATGATTTTTCCCCTACCAAAAACTCCATTGATAAATCCACATTCACCATACAGAGCCAAAACAACACCCTCCTTGAAATCACCAACACTAAGCTTCTTGGCATCATTATTGATGAAGAACTAAAATTTGACATCCACATCCTCTCTGCAGTCAAGAAAATTCACCAAAAGTTAGATCTCCTCTACAGGCACAGCTGCTTCCTAAGCCCTTTATCCATCAAACTCTTGCATCCACCTTCCTACTCTCCTCCCTTATGTATGGTACCCCTCTTTTCACCAGTCTCCATCTTGGCCCTTGGTCCAAACTTGAATCCTGCTACCACAAGTTCTCCAAATTTGCAACCAGTTCAAAAAAACTCATTCCACCACTGCCACTCCCTCCTCACCTCAACTGGCTTGAACTACCTAACTACCTCAGTTACCTACAACTCACCATTGCCCACAAGCTCATCTTTAAACCTGCCAACTGCCCAGCTCTCGTTACTTCCTTAAAACCTTACATTCCCAACCGCTCACTCAGATCCAAAAAACAAAATCTCCTTCAGGTCCACAAACCTGCATGACCTCCTTGCCATCTACTTGTGTCCCACTCCTTAGCTAAACAGTGGAACTCTCTCCCCACTCACCTACGCAACCTATCTAACCATGCAAATTTCAAATCTCAGCAACTCTCTCATCCTTCTTCCAAATGGGAATGCCCTTGTCACATTCCAGCTTAAACCCCCCCCCCAATTCCACCTTGCACTGACTCATCCAACTACCTCTGCTATTACTTCATCCCAAAATCAGGAAAAGTTGGAGACCAAACAACAATCCAAGACACTTGCGGAAGAAGGTAAGTCCACTCCAAGTACTGTAGTTCCTTTTCTTTAATATAGCACAAGCAAAAATAATAAAAAATACAGAATATATATTGAAGTAAATGATAAAACAACTGTGAACACAAAGTGCTTTTCGTCCCAACTGGTGGTGAGACTTCTTCATGTAAAGGCATTCACTAAAACCAGTGCTTTTAAATGCAGTCCATGGTGGAAGCATGTTGTTAGTCAGCCAATGGGTGAGGGCTATTCCCCACACACTGATGATGCTATGAGGGTCCACTCAATAAGTAATTACTTCCTTTAAGAGTTTCTTTCAAAACACCTCTGGACTTATTAAAAGGCAAGTAAGTATACACACTCTCTTGTCCAGTATTGTGACATAGTAAATCAAACTCATAATATGTAAACATACAGTTATTAAAAATATTTAAGTATATGAGAACCTTTTAAAAATGTTGTTAAAAATGTTTGAAAATATTTAAAATATTTAAAAATATAAATATACTTAAAATGCATATAACAGAATGGTGAAGTATAAAGAAGTCGTAAAATGTACTAATGCATAAAAATAATCATGCATACAAATGTTCAGAACACTTTTCTGTCTTATGCAGTATGGCATCCTACAGTTAAACATTAGGATATAAAATATATATAAATATTGGGGAACAATTATATATGGATGCATGGAAGTACAAACAACATTCCTGTCTATACATCATGGCATGGCTCCCACCATTTGAATTGTTACTAAACTGCTGTTAATAGTTCATACGTATTAACTTGTACTGAGACAACTGTTATATATTTGACATTCCTAATTTGTCCTACAATTCATCATGTTAGTCATCTCTGGAGGTTTCTTAGCTTTAAAATACAAGAAATAGAGTAAACCTCATTTAACCCAGGGTAAGCGCAAGCCATAGTACTGAGCTGCCGTAAAAACTCTAACCTTTCTAAATGTAAAGATTCTGGGGCTCCTCTTCAATCAGACTTCACACTGTCTATTGCCTAAAATTTAAATATGTGGTCTGTGTATTCCTGCTTGTGTACTTAGGGCACTCTCTTGACTCCCTTTCTTTATATGGCACAGGTGTTCATACACTTTCCCAGAACCTTCTGTCCGTCTTCTCTATGTAGAATGCTGGACATTGTTGACATAGAGCTACATAGATCACAGCTTTAGTCTGACAGTTAAATGTGTGTTTTACTTGATGCACTTTATCTCTAATGGTAAAGGGTGACCCTGTAGACGTGTGGGCAATAATGGCACATGTTACATCTGGGCATACCATACCTAACTGCATACTGGTACGTCCCATGGTTAGCTTCCAAGATATTGTTTAGGTTGGGACTCCGTTTGAAAACTAATCTAGGTGGACCCTCTATTCTTGACCTGGTAGTTGGGTCATTCTGTAAAATGTCCCAGTTCTCAGTGATAATCCTCATGATCTCATATGCATCTGAGCTAAAGGGTGTAATCAAACTATTTTACATCCCTCCTGGAAACAATACAGCTATGCTGGAAGATATCCTGCATTGGATATCCATAACAATTCCACAAGAAATAATACTACTAGGTGATGTGAATGTCAATTGGATGGACATAAACTCTAACTCCCCTACATCTAGCATGAATTTAATTGGTTTCACAAAACCAATTAATAGGCCTACCCATTATACCAAAACATCAAGTTCCCTATTAGACTGGATCCTAGTATCAGACCCTAGCAAAATAAACCACCTCAGGTACAATATGTTACTGTCTCAGTGATCATCTCCCAAACTATACAACCAGACATCTCAAATGTTCACATAAACAGCATGTTTATAAAACAGCTTGCAAGCTTTCCATGTTTAATGCAGAAATCTTCATTAGTAACCTATTGTCTATTACCTGGAACTTCCTTAAAATTCTCCTCTTAGATTAGGGGTCTCAAACACATGGCCCACGGGCCGTATGCTGCCCGCAAAGTAGTTTTCTGTGGCCCACGGTCACTTACTGAGGATCTGGTTGTGTGGTAGTTTTATTTTTCCCTGTATGACTTATTCCAGTGTATGACATACATCAGGTATTATTTCCGTCACCAAACGTGACTAATAGAGTGGAGATGCGATTGGAGGTTGCAGTCAGGTGTTTTTTTCCTCCTACAATGGCATTTCCTTCTCGAATTAGGTGCGTTTGGTCAATTCATTTCTGTGTATTTCCATGCATAGAGGAGTGGAACTGGCATTTGGTCATTTTTCCAGTCATCTCTTTCCAGCAGACTGACCCTCAAATTGTGTTAGCGGAGTGCTCCTGAGGTAAGCTGTTATTGCATTTCTAGTTGTTCTCTTCCAGTCTTTTATAAAATACAGATAATCTGCTTGCAGCACAGGGTACCAAATGCGGATCTCTCTGAACTGTTACGTCAGCTGGTTTGGTGCCCTGTGCTGCAAGCAGATTCTCTGTATTTTACCAAAGATAGGATGATTTTGGGTGGTTGTGATAAAAAAGAGATATAAAATGAAGTGAACTGAGTAACATAAACAGTTTAATAAAAAAGCAAAGCTTTCAGGTCATAAACCCTTCATCAGTGACCTGAAAGCTTTGTTTTTCATTACTCAGTTTGCTTCATTTTATTATCAGTTGTGAACTGTTTTTCTACAGAAATCCATGGTTTTATTCATAAAACAGAGATGTGGCATACCAGTGAACCACCATTCTAATGAATGGGGTTGTGATTGTTTTTCATTTTGACCACTTCTTTACCCCCCCCCCCCGACTCGCACAGGCATGCAGCAATATTAGTGTGGTCATGCTTGTATGTGTCCATGAAATATTCAGCTATCATCTGCTGCAGATGACCTGCCAATATACAGAGTGAGTGAATGACAGATGCACACTTTTATTTGCTTGCACTAGAGTTCTGTGTCTACAAAGGGTGGTGAGTTAAGTGTGAACAAACTTGCATTCTGCCTACAATAGAGAAAGAGCTGGTAAGAGCACCCATATAATTTCTCCACCTGACTCATTGGTATGACAGGGACGTGTCATACCAATGAGTCAGGTGTCGTTTTAGTAAATTTAGTGCTTGCGTATACTTTGACATGCTGATGAAGGGATTGGTAGGGGGGGGTTCATTTTGATGCACGTGCATGCTTGGACAAACATCTGAAGTGATCGCGGGGCAAAGTACCATGTTTCATTTTAGTGCTTGTGCATACTTAGACATGCTGATGAAGAGATTGGTGGGGGGAGTGTTTCATCTTGGTGCTTGTGCATGCTTGGGCAAGCTACTGAAGTGGTTGCTGGGGAAACTAATTTGTTTGCGTGTCAGTGAAGTGCTTGTGCATACTTTGAGAAACTACTGATGGGCCAGCTGTGGGCAAGTTTGTGGATTGCAACTCGGGTATTAAAAGTGAAGCATCACATTCAACAAGGGATGTGTGCACAGCATGGGTAGTAGACTGAATTACAAGAAAGCATGCGATTCAGGAATATGGACTGCGCCCTGGAGTTGTTGCATCATAAACTATTGCTTACCTAGAAGACTCCCGGTATAGAGAGCCGTACATAACTCATATCCCCTTGTATCACCCAAGATTTACAAATGTGTGAGTGATGGAGTAAAATGGGTACAGCAACCTGAAATCTATTGGATAGGAATGTACTGACATTTAATTACCAAGAATGTCCGACTTGGCAGATGCCCGTTATCTCTGCTGTCTGCACCAACTGCTGGATATCTTTGTTCCTGGTGGTTTACGTGGCTGTCTTTGGGAACTCAGGATAGTGTGGGCTAATTACCCAAAGATCATTGTGTATACGTGTGCATGTATGTGAGCCTAACAAAGGTTTGTAATATCAATTAAAAATTAGAAAGCATTTGGAGGATATTTTGTGGCAGGAGAGTAAGAGTGAGAGAGAGAGAATACTTATTTGTGGTCATCATCTGTTACTAAGGAACTGCTTGTTTCAGTGCTAGAACATTTGGAAACCAATATAATTTTCTTTGTATGTTTGTTTATTGCAGATTAGTATTATAAGTGAGTATTAGTGATGTCGTCATCCAAGAAATGAAAGATTGTAGATGAAAAGCGTGTTTTCCAAGAGAAGTGGGAAAAATTATATTTTTTCACTGAGTTGAATAGTCAAATCAAATGCCTAATCTGCTATCAATCTGTTTCCTTTCCTAAGGAATACAATGTACGGAGACATTATGAAACTATGTATGATAATGAATATGATATGATAACAAGAAAAATGAGGGAACAGAATGCTCATCAACTAAAATCAGCCTTTGCCAAGCAGTGAAGCATCTTCAAAAACCTTAACAAAATGAGCAAAGATTCAGTACGAGCAAGTTTTGTTATCAGTGAAATGATTGTGGTCATCCCGTCCATTCATTGAAGACCAGTTCATTAAAGACTGCTTCATAAAAGCAAGCGAAATTCTTTGCCCAGACAAGAAGAAATTGTTTTAAGGTATAAGTTTGTCTGCAAATACCGTGGGCAGCAGAATTACTGAATTGGCCAGTAATGTACACCAGCAGCTACTTGCAGCTGGAAAACAGTTTGAAGCTTTTTCAGTTGCCCTTGATGAGAGCACTGGCATAACAGATACCGCATACTGTGCTTTGTTTATTTGAGGTGTGGACAGGAACTTGAATGTTATGAAAGAATTACTAGACCTGTTACCTTTGAAAGGCACAACCACAGGATGTGACATAGTTGGAGAACTTAAAAAATGTCTAGAAAAGTTGGAATTGCCATGGGATAAGCTTGTTTCGGTAGTGACTGATGGTGTAGTGTTAATGTGTTCTGAAAAAGTTGGTGTTGTTGAGTTACTGAAAGCAAAGCTCAACAGTGTTGGTGTCGCTGACACCTTCGTAGCAATTCACTGCATTCTGCATCAGGAAGCATTGTGTGGAAAAAGTCTTCAAAGGAAGTCATGGACGATGTTGTTAAGATGATTAACATTATAGGTGCAAGAGGTCTAAATCATTGCCAGTTTAATGACTTTCTGTCTGACCTTGATACTGAATATGGAGAATTACTCTATCACACCGAAGTCTGATGGCTACGTAAGGGAAGTGTGCTGAAAAGATTCTTTGCACTTAAACAGGAAATAGCAGTTTTCATGGCAATGAAAGAAAATTAAATTCCTCAGCTAGCTGATCCATTTTTCATATCTAACCTTGCTTTTCTGACAGATATTACACAACATCTGAATGAACTCAACCTCAAGCTCCAGGGCACAAACCAGACGATAATGCGTATGTATGACAGTGTCAAGGCTTTCAGATGTAAACTCCCTGTGGGTGAAACAGCTGATGGATGGTAACTTAGCTCATTTCTCAGCCTTGCAGTCACTCAGTACAGTCAAAGAAACAGTTCTTGGAAGAATATTCAGACACAGTCAGCAAATTACAAGCAAAATTTGACCGTCGGTTTCAGGATTTCAAGGCACTAGAACCCCTATTTGCCATATTTACGATGCCTTTTTCCATAGGTGTTGATGCTGTCTCTGAAGAATTCTAGATGGAGTTGTTGGAACTTCAATGCAATAGTATTTTGAAACAGAAGTACATAGATGCAGGCATTCCAAATTTTTATAAGTATATGAGCCGAGATGAGTTTCCAAAGCTTTTCTCTATGGCTGCTCGAATCCTTGCAATATTTGACAGTACATATGTTTGTGAACAGTTTTTTTCATCTATGAAGCTCACCAAATCTGTTTTCCAGTCAAAGTTGACTGACAAACACTTAGCAGCTACCTTGCGAGTGGCTGCTTCACGTGACATAAAGCCTAATGTTGACATCCTGGTCCCTGTAAAATGTTGTCAGCTAAGCAGTCAGAATGATGAAAGGCAATCATTTCATGGACAACAAATTCTCTGTCATAGACTTAGGTGCAATTACTAGAATATCTGAAACAATATAATAGAATAGTATTGGTCTGTTGCATCAAAACAAATTTTTTTTTGTAACTTGCTTTTTTGCTAATTAAAAAAATATATAGTTTGTGGGTGACTTGAACTTGCGCTCACTCACCCCGAAATTCTTAGGGTTATTTGCGCCCCTCATGCTTCCCTGAGTTTGAGACGCCTGTCTTAGATGGTGCTGTAAATGGATTCTGTATAACTTTTCTGAATATCATAAATAGCCATGAACCTCCTAGAAGGAAGAGAATAAAAACAAATAATGCAATTTGGCTATTCAAAATGAGTACAACGCTAAAGCAGGATAGAGAAAAGGCATGGAAAGAATGGCAAAAATATAAAACACCTCAATATCTTGAAAACTCCAGAAAGCTTCATAATCATAGTAAAAAGCCAATTAATGAAAATAAAAATATACTATAATAACTTTCAGAACAATAGTAAACACAGCCCTAAAATATTTTAGACAACCAGTAAAGTTGTCTTGCATCTTGGCCATGCATTCAGCACTAACTCTTCTCCCAATAACTCATCACTTGAAACCTCGATACAATTTAACTCTTATTTCATAGATAGTATAGCATCTCTAACCAAGGATTTCCCAATCCTAACCCTGCCCAGCAGCCATGTATCACCACATCCACTGTCACCTTCAAACCTGTGCACACATCCTATATAAAACTACACTTAAACTCAAACCATGCTGTACTCCAGCTGATGATCTTCCATGCAAACACCTTAAAATAGCAGCTGATAGCATTGCCTCCCCTGTCTCAATACTTATAAATAGGTCAGTTCAGGAATCCCACATTTCCTCTCTCTGGAAAAAGTCACAGATTGCCCCTCTGCACAAAGGAGGAAATTCAACAGACATTACTAACTTTAGACCTACAGCAATCTTATCTGCCCTGTCCAAAATACTTCAAAAATATTCAAAAACGATTGCTAAACTATCTCCTACAAGAAGAACTATCCCTCACACAACATGGCTTCCATCCTTCCAGTAGTACTAACACTACAATCCTAACCTATATAGATACTGTCAATAAAGCTAGAGATAATGGCAAACTAGTCTCCTCCTTATTTCTAGGCTTGTCCAAAGCCTTTGACACAGTTTGTCACAGTAAACCTCTACTTTAGATGTCCTCATTAGGTGTCTTTCAGCCCACCCTTCTATGATTCAAAAGCTGCCTGTCCAAGAGGTATCGGTCAGTAAAATGCCATTCCACTCTCTCTCCACACCTCCCAGTCACCACCGGTGTAAAACAAGTTTCTGTCCTTGGTCCCCTCCTCTTTAACATTCTCAAAAATGCCTTCCAAACATCTGCACAACAGGCCTCCCTGATACAATATGCAGATGACTCCATACTCATTTACACATCTAACAATGAGGCACAACTCAAAAACATTACTCAGGAAGCTTTAACATCAACTGAAACATGACATTATAACTCAACTTACACACAAACACAGACTACTACTTTTTTCCACAAACTCCTGTCCCATGAAAAAACAAAATTTAAAGTCCTATCTCAATAATACAACAACTGAAGTCACTTCTCATAGTAAATTATTAGAGATGGTAGTGGATAATAATTTTCAATCTGGCATGCATATACAAAATTGTATAGTAAAAAGTCATCAGAAATTGGGAATGCTTTATAGAGACAAAAGAATTGTCACTGTCACAACTAAAGCTACACTTGCCATTACTTATCTCCTCCTCAGACTTCTTTATGGTGCTGCCATCCTTACTAACCTTCAGGCATAAAAAAAAATCAAAACTTGAACAATGCTATAACAAAGTTGCTAAATTTATACCCAGTATCCCTTTCTGAACCCATCACTGTATAGTACTAAAAAGCCTAAATTGGTTAGAACTACCCCATCAACTAACATATACACAGCTTCTCACCACCTTTAAAATTATCCAGAATTCATCTGCTTCTCCAGCACTAAATAACATTTTACACAGCTATGTTCCAAGTCAGGTATTAGAATCCAGTGACCAAAAACTCCTGTCTGTCTACACACCTATCAAATTTGCTGGGCATTGTCATACTCGTACCATGTTGATAAGGCCTGGAACCCCTTACAGTGGATATAAAAAGTCTACACACCCCTGTTAAAATGCCAGGTTTTTGTGATATAAAAAATTGAGACCACAATAAATAATTTCAAAACTTTTTCCAACTTTAATGTGACCTATAACCTGTACAATTAAATTGAAGAACAAACAAATCTATTAGGGGAAAAATATAAAAAATAAATAAACGTACAATAAGCTGGTTGCATAAGTGTGCACACCCTTAAACTAATACTTTGTTGAGGCACCTTTTGATGTAATGACAGCATCCAGTCTTCTTGGGTAGGAGTCTATCAGTATGGCACATCTTGACTTCACAATATTTGCCCACTCTTCCTTGCAAAAATGCTCCAAATCTGTCAGATTGTGAGGGCATCTCTTGTGCACAGCCATCTTCAGGTCACCCACAGATTTTCTATTGGATTTAGGTCTGGGCTCTGGCTGGGCCATTCCAAAACTTTAATTTTCTTCTGGTGAAGCCATTCTTTTGTTGATTTGGATGTATGCTTGGGGTCATTGTCGTGTTGAAAGGAGTAATTCCTCTTCGGCTTCAGCTTTCTAGCAGATGCCTGAAGGTTTTGGGACAAAAGTGACTGGTATTTGGAGCTGTTCATAATTCCCTCCACCATGACTAAACCCCAGTTCCAGCTGAAGAAAAGCAACCCCAAACCATGATACTGCCACCACCAAGCTTCACCGTGGGGATGGTTTGCTTCTGGTGATGCGAAATGTTGTTTTTGCGCCAAATGTACCTTTTGGAATTGTGGCCAAAAAGTTCAACCTTGGTCTCATAAGACCATAACACATTTTCCCACATGCTTTTGAGAGACTTGATGTATTGTTTTGCAAATTTTAGCTGGGCCTAGATGTTTTTCTGTGTAAAAAAAAGGCTTCCTTCTTCCAACCCTACCCCATAGTCCAGACATATGGAGAATACAGGAGACTGTTGTCACATGTAGTACGCAACCAGTATTTGCCGGAAATTCCTGCAGCTCCTTCAGTGTTTCTGTAGGTCTCTTGGCAGCCTCCTGGACAAGTTTTCGTCTTTTCATTTCATCAGTTTTGGAGAGACATCCAGTTCTTTGCAACATCACTGTTGTCCCATATTTTCTCCACTTTTTGCTGACTGTCTTCACTGTGTTTCATAGTATATCCAATGCTGTGGAAATTTTTTTGTACCCTTCTCAGGACTGATACCTTTCAACAATGAGATCCCTTTGATATTCTGTTAGCTCTCTGTGAACCATGTCTTTTGCTGTAGCAGGCAACTAAGTAAATGTCAAGAAAATCCTACTAGGACAGCTGAACTTTATATGGGGTTAATCAGAGTCTCTTTAATTGATGGCAGGTGTGTACCCATGAAGACTGAATGCTGTAATTAAATCAATAGGTGCTCCAACAAAGTATTACTTTAAGGGTGTGCACACTTATGCAACCGGCTTATTCTATATTTTTTCTTTTTTATATTTTTCCCCTAACAGATTTGTTTGTTTTTCAATTGAATTGTACAGATTCACAGGTCACATTAAACGTGGGAAATGTTTTGAAATGATTTATTGTGGTCTCATTCTTTTATATCACAAAAAACTGGCATTTTAACAGGGGTGTGTACACTTTTTATATCCAGTGTATCTCTGTCCATCAGGTCAGCGCCCTCCCTCCCATCCTTCAAAACCACTCTGAAAGACTTCCTAGTCAAAAGTTGGCTCTGTTCTTGCTCAGCACCAGGATAAACTACATCCTTAAATGTGAGCTAATACCTATTCATTCCTTACATGTCCTTAATCTCCATTCGTCACTCACATTCTCACTTCTATCAATTTCTCTTCCCTGGCTTTCTCTCTAAATATTCCATAAGCCTACTTTTCTCGCACTTTGAATTGCAATTCCTGTTTATATTACACTAACTTACTTTTAATTTCTCTATAAACAGGATAAACTTTCTGTAACTGTTAAATCTATCCATCCATCCGCAACCCCTTGTCATACAACTTGTATCTATTCTTAACCAATGTTTTCATATTATGTCTAATTTAGTATAATTATTTAAACTGTATTTGTTTATTGTATTATTTTTAAAAACATCAAAATTATTGTTCTTAAAATGTTTTGTAATATTTTGGAGTTTTTCTCCTCAAGCCTCTGCTGAAAATGGTCTCCTAAGAAAATGCAACATACCAACCAGAAGAAATAAAACCACCAAAACAGAGAACCCTGGTTAAAAGGCCAAAAATGGTCTCCTACCCAGTCCGACTTTCCTTGTGATCAAACGTCAATAAATAAATAAATACAAATAAATAAAATATAGTACGGTGCTATAGTTTGGGGTCATTCTAAAGACATAATCTGATACCTTCCACTCCTCTTCTCTCTCTCTCTAATTGTCATCAGTATAGTTTCTCTGTCATTATAGTTCAGACAATTTATGAAGAAATGCAGTGGATATTTATTGTTTTTGACTTTTTTTACTATTCTATGAGCCCTCTCAATGATCAGTAGTGCAGATCAGAGTGTGTGATATACCTTTAAGAAGCTTTCAAGTGAGCCAGCATATGCATATAAGTACTGAGCATGTGCAAGCAAGAGTGCCATTTTGAGTGAGCAGCCAGAGTGACAGCATGCAAGTATATAGTCAGTCAGTTAGTTAAATAGTTTGTTTAAGCTCAATGTTCCTGCCATCCATCCTGATGTGTCTGTATACAAAAACTACTCAAACAAACACCCAAGCCTCATTGTCTTCTTAATGCAGATAAGACGAGTGACATGGTGTCAGAATGGGATCCAGAGTTACAGCCATGACACAACCAGTTAGAGGTGGGGACATAGATAGGAGTGGATCATCCTTACTGCTCAAATGACTCATAAAACAGGTCAGAAATGAATTCCAGGTACTATAATTTGGTTAAATGATTTATTTCACTACAAATATGAAACGAAGCACTCAGAACATTCAAAACAAATTTCTTATTAAACAAAATGTCCAAAACTGTGCCATATTGATAAAAATATTCAAAATCATTACGAAAATGTTTGAAACAATATTCGAATTGCATAAAATATAAAAAAAAAACAGAAAACAAACTTTTTTTCACTGTGTACTACTTTTTCATATCAACTCAAGCTATTCAAAGTATCTGAAGTGTGCAAAGTGTTTGCAAGAGTGTGCAGTATTACAGTCCAGTTATTTTGCAAAGTACAGTTATTTCAAAGCATATTTCGCAGAGTACCGTATTTTGAAGAGCTTATTGTGCATTTGAATATTATTACAAGTATTGGTGTATTTGTGCATGTTTGTATATAATTACAAAGGCCAATTTTGCATTGTGCTCTACTATAATCTTTGGTCATGGCAGAAGGGTTTTGCAGACCTGCACCACTTGTGTTTGATAACTGTATTTTAGAAAATTGGACAGTGTTTGAGTAGGAATACAATATTTTCATACAGATTGCTTATTCTGACAATGCCAGATGTGCAATAGCAATCATTCTGCTTAATTTAGCTGAGTCAGAGGCCACTGAAAGAGAGTGTTCATTTGTGTATGCACCTGCTGTGTTTACAGGGGAGGGGAAAGACTGCCATATTGTGGTACCGGCTGAAACAAGCGAAGACCCTGAGTGCTTAAAATGTAAATTCAGAGAAATGTGTAACCCCCAAATGAATATTACAGTGGAAAGGCCCTTATTTTACAGAAGGGATCAAAAGGCTGGTGAAACTTTTGCACCATATATAACTGACTTGAGAAATAAGGCTAAAACATGCAAATCTGGTAATTTGAGAGATGAGCTGATAAAGGACAGGCTTGTGTGTGGTATTAAAAATGACACAGTGAGAAAGATTTTGCTTCGAGACAGTCATTTGGCGTTAAATAAGGTCACTGAGATTTGTCAGATATATGAGCTTACAGAAAAGCATACAAGTATGCTTACAAATGACAATAGCTGTGGAAGGCACAGTGACAAAACTCATGTTGATAGTATGCAGCATGTGGTTAAAAAAAACAGGACCAAGCACATGACATCTACTGCAGGTCCTCTAACAGTCCCTGGGAAACCCTGAGTCTTTCCAACAAATTTCAGAGCTTGCTCAGTGAAGCATGAGGTTTGTCAGCAAAGTCAAAACATGTGGCCCCAGCTAGCTTCATAGTCAACTGTCGTAATTGTGGTGGAAATCATGAACTCAAAAGAGAAAAGTACTTAGCTTTTGGTCAGCAGTGTCATTCTTGCAATAAGTGGAATCATTTTAAAAGATTTTGTAAATCAAATAAGGCACATTCTTTTACTAAAAGAGGGCATTCCAAGAAGCAAGTTGATCAATTAGAAAGCTGCAACCCTACTTTTTATGTTGATGGTGTGTCTGCATTTGGTGAAACAGTCAATACAGTAGATTTGTGGGCAAGGAATAAGATCTTTTGTACTATTTGGACTAATGGGAGTCCCATAGAGCTCAAATTAGATACTGTCTCAAAGTGGAATGTTATGTCAGCAGAAGTGTTTGCTAGAGTAAAGGTTGCAGCACAACTTGATATATGAAAGTATGAAAAGCTTGTTGCTTATGGTGGTGAAGAGATTTAAACCGAAGGCTCAGTAGTGCTTTCATGTTACTCTGCTGGGAATAGCTATGACTTGTAGTTTTACATAGTCAAGAGACATGTGTAGTCATTATTAGGCCTCAGAGATAGTTTGAAAATGGGACTGCTTTCATTTAATAAAGAAGTCCACCATGTAAGCCTGTATGACAATTGCTCAAATTTCACCCAAACTATTTTTGCAGAGTATGCTGATATTTTTTGCAGGCAAACTACTGGTTGTGTACTCTAGGAAGTTAGACACAGAGGTCAGCCCAGTTATCAGACCAGCACAGAAAGTTCCAGTAGCTATGCAGAACAGAGTCAAACCCAAGCTAGACATGAGTATCCTCCATGGTAGTAGCTCTTAGGAAAAGCCCAGATGATACCAGAATATGTATTGATCCAAGAGATCTGAACAAAGCATTAAAAAGACTTCATCATCCAATGTGCATAGTCAAAGAGGTTGCTGCCCTCATGCCAAATGCCACTGTTTTTTCTGTCTTAGATGCAAAGAGTTCATTTTGGCAAATTTTGCTTGACTGAAAATCTTCATTGTTAACCACATTCAGTACATCATTTGGAAGATACAGACTTCTGACAATGCTATTTGGAATAAATTCTGCCAGTGAAGTCTTTCAGCGTGCTATGGAACAAATTTCTTCTGGCTATCCATCTGCTCTTATAGTAGATGATATTTTTGTAGGAGGCAATGGTGAAGCCGAACATGACAGAAACCTCAGAAAAGTTCTGGAAAGAGTATGTCAAGTGAATTTTAAGCTGAATCTTCAGAAGTGCAAATTCAGGCTATGAGAAATTACTTATATTGGTCACTTGGTTACCAGTTCAAGTTTACGACCAGATCCTTCCAAGCAAATAACAATTCTCGAGTTGCCAGCTCCAGACAATGTTCAAGCCCTGCAACGCATTCTTGGTATGGTGAATGGTCAATGGTGTTCCTGGGGCTTTCCATGGGGTCAATTTTCCAAAAGCTGTAATCATTTCCCCCTCAGAATTTGTGTCATTTAGCTTATCTATTTCTTTGAGTGATAATTGTTTTATTTTAAGCATGGCTAAGAAAGATGTAATTACATTAGAATCTAAGGGGTTTACTATGATGTTAGGCTTGGTATTGTCATGGAAACATTCACAAAGACTCTGGTGTAGACTACTGTATGGGAAAAATTCATTTGTTTTCCTTATATTGCTTTTCTTGTAATTTTTATTTATTGCTTTCTTCTATTTTGTATGTTGTGGTGTATTTTCATTATACTGTGTTTTAATTGTATTCTATTTTCTATTGCATATTTTAACTAGGGAAGAAACCAGAGCTCTGTCTCTTGTGAACCACAAAGAAATTAGAACAGGTCACATAAGGTTAGTTATCTGTGAACTGAGGGAGGAGCAAGAGGTAAAATAAAGCATAAAACGAGGTTTACTGGAAAAGCTCACCTGACTCTGCCGTATACTGCTGTGAGGGGAATGGTAAGTTTGCTTTTTCTTATATTGTTTTCTGTATTTTGCATTGCTTTATTGCTTTCTTTTGTATATTGTGGTATATTTTCATTACACTATATTTTAATTGTATTCTGTTTTCTATTGCATATTTAAACTAGGAAAGAAACCAGCAGTGTGTCTCTCGTGAGTCCTGGTGCTGTTGTGTTTTTAAATTCAATGTCTCTATTCTTGCCTGCATCTAATGTTAATTTAACTTCATGATTCCTCTCTTTCCTCTTTCATTGACTATTGTCAGTACTTGTCCTTCAGGTATTTAAATTTATTGACCCTCCCACTCTATTCTGTACAGCCAGAATGCTAAGTGCCCACCCCCATCTGATCTATCTTGCTCTTCTGAAATTAGTGGTTCTCCCCTTAGAATGCTAAAGCTTTAGTTACTCCCTCTTTCAAATCTAACTGCTTAGTTTCTATTGCAACTCTTGGGATATTAACTTATTTTTTCCATCTTACCTTTAAAGTCTGCAACATCTGGTACCAAACCACTAATCATTGAATAGACCACAATCTGCCTATCAAGAGAAGGATTTTAGGGACATTATTTCCTGGAGACTGCTGATCACCAGAAAGCCTAATAACTTCTTCATAGGTTTGACCTCTAAGGGTGTTATAAGCCTAGCCATACAAACAAACATGACCCACAATTTTAATTTATACAGGAAGTGATTTACTGACTGCCTCTGTCCATCACGTACATAAGTGCCAGACCACGGGTGAATTTCTGATTACGCATTCATTGGTTCAAGTTGCACTTAAATAGGGATAGGAAGGAACTCTGCTTCAAATGTATTGGGAGAATGTTCCAAAGAATGGGAATTCTCTGAGAAATATATCTGTCTCTCCAATATGTCTTATTTATGTTGCAAGCAGCATATATGTTTTTAATCTAGTAGTTTTGATGCTGTTTGTTTTGTAGATGTGCAAAAGGTTCATCAAAACAGGGTCTATGGATGTCTTGTATACCAGGCAAAGATCACCCCTTAGAAGTCGGTATGATGCCGAGTAAAAAAACAAGACTTTGAGGTGATCAGCATAGGATTGTGTGTTTACTCCCTATATTCTTTTTGGGAGGAACCATTGTGGATGTTACAGTTGCTGTATGTGTCCATTCAGGTACATACCGAAGGGGGCATTATATTATATGATAGGTTTGATGAGGGCTGAGTAGAGTAGTATGCTGACCTCTCTGGACCTAGATGCCTTGCCCGTGTTTATAAGTTGAGCAACATAGAAGGATTTTCTTGCTACCTTGAACACTTGTTTGTTGAAGGCTAGGTTACTATTTACATGAATTCCCAGATCCCTGACTAATAAATCATTTTTAGGGGTGTTTTATTGATGACATAATTACCTGGGGTGACCATCTTCACAAAAGGTATTATAATGCAATTCTTGGTGTTTTGTTTTAAGCCATTGCTCTAATATCAATCATTTTGTCTGCCCTGGAAAATGTTCTCATTTTGTGAGTTCAATGATTGCTCCCAGTTTCCAATCATCTGTGAACTTGGTTATCCAGAAGGCCTTTTACATTGACTTTGACATTTGAGAAGTAGATGCCAAAGAGGAGTGGGCCCAGCACGGAACCCTAGGTGACTCCACTGGTGGCTGGCCTCTTTGTGGAGGTGGTCTTACCAATTCTGACCTCCTGGGTGCTATCAGTAAGCCAGATAGCTATCCAGCATGTTATAAAGGGGATTGTACCTAGTTCTATAAATTTATTGACAATGCCCGAGTGGGGTATTGTATCAAATGCTTTAGCCAGATCTAGGTAGGCAGTATGCACTATTTTCCCCTCATCCAGTCCCTTAGTGACCTTATAAAAAAAGTCCACCATATTCAGTAAGCATAACCTTCCTTTGGCAAAGCCAAACTAGGATGGATCTAGTATCTAGAAGTCTCCTCTGTCCTTGTTGATAATTTTCATGATAATTCTTTCCATGGCTTTGCAAATAAGACTATTCAGACTACTGAATCTGTAGTTTCCAGGATCTGTTGAAGGTCCTCCCTTATGAAGGTGGATGACCTTTGCAGTCCTCCATTCATGTGTCACAAAGCCTATTTTAAGACTATAGCTAAATAATGACTACAGGGGTCCTGATAGGTCATATCCCAGACTGTTCAGGAGGCATCTTGGAATGATATCAGGGCAAATTGATGCTGTGTTCTTGGCTTTTGTGAGCACAGACATTACATGATCCCTAGTTATAGCTGTAGGGGTTATGCTTGAGAGTATTTTTGTGAGGATAGTTGGGGGTGAGAGGGGGTTAAAGCTAGAACTGAACATGTCCAATAAGAGGTTCATCATATCACCAGGATCTGTGAATGTGGCACCATTAACCACCAGTTCAGCACATTGCTGTGTGCTTCCCTTGCAGTTCTGTCACAGCTGAAGAAGGTGCTATGATTATCTTTCACATGAGATCAAAAATAGATTTAATTGACCTAATTAGCCCTCTTAGTTGGCAATTTAGTTTTATGAGTTTATATCTTTATGGGAATTTTATTTTCTGATTTTTGCCATATTGTTTTTCTTTTGCTGTATATCCTGTTTAATTTGGGATACCACCAGGGCAGTTTGTTTATGGGGCTAGACTCAGGCTTATTTCTGGAAGGTATAGCTGCCTCTATGCAGCCACTGACATGGTTGTACAGAGTTTCCAAGAGCAATTCAGCATAGGTTGCTGTGTTCTCAGGATTTGAAGGGACACTGAATTTTGGGAAACCATCACTTAATAAAATATGATTTGCCTTGGAAGAGTTCCTAGCTGTTACTGGCTTTAATGGGATTATGGAGTAAATTTTAATTTCAAAGGAGACAGCTTTATGATCAGACCTTACTGTGGAGTACGAGTCATTGGGGGGGGGTACAATGTTCTCATATTTGTGAGCACAAGGTCCTGTATGTTGGAGCCTCTGCTGGGTGTAATCACTATATGGACAGGGTGTTTGTATTTACATAGTCCAGGAATCTCTGTGCCTGTAGATTTGAGGTTGTGTAGGATTCCCAGTCAATAGATGGGTCAAGTGTCCCATGAGAAAGGTGTTAGGCTGGATGATAAGTGTCTGTAGTAGGATCAAGTATGCATTGTGAGCTTCTTGGGACATGAAGGTTGACCTATTGCTGGCTAGGATATGGCACGGGAGTTTGTCTATGGTGATCTGCATGTGGATGAACTCCAGCATGTTATCATCCTGTTTAAGCAGCTGATGAATATGCTTGTTATTGATGTATATTGAGACACTTCCACCTTTAGCTCTTGTCTGTGGACCTACTGGTCTAAAAGTGTGAAAGGCACTGAAACTTTACACTGCTGGGGTAATCTCCGCTGTTTCTTGGCAAATGCCCAGATGTCTACATTCTCAAGTGTGATGAGGGCTTGAAAGGAATGAAGGTTATTTTATTTATTTATTTATTTTTTTATTTAGGTTCCTGGCATTGAGCAGTAACTCCTTGACATTCAGTTGAGTTGAATTTGCTATGTTGGTAAGTTTGCCAATTTGGCATTATCTAAAAAAGGCATTATGAGGTGGATAAAGTTTTAGCCAGTATTCTGTTAATGAGTAAACCATGAGTATAGTGAAGTAGAGCAATTGTTATGTTAGCACAGTCCCAATAAAGTTAATGAGTAAACCATGAGTATAGTGAAGTAGAGCAATTATGTTAGTGCAGTCCCAATAAAGTTAATGAGTAAACCATGAGTATAGTGAAGTAGACAATTGTTATGTTAGTGAAGTCCCAATAAAGTTATTGAGTAAACCATGAGTTTAGTGAAGTAGAGCAATTGTTATGTTAGTGCAGTCCCAATAAAGTTAATGAGTAAACCATGAGTATAGTGAAGTAGACAATTGTTATGTAGTGCAGTCCCAATAAAGTTAATGAGTAAACCATGAGTATAGTGAAGTAGAGCAATTGTTATGTTAGTGCAGTCCCAATAAAGTTAATGAGTAAAAGGAGAGAACCGCGGCCTAGACAGAGGGCCAAGAAGACTAGCCTTGGAGGTCTTCATGCTGCTAAGCCATTAAGACATGTTTTGTGACTGAACAAAATGTAATATAAACTAGAACATGTTGATATATTATCAGTTCTGTTAAAGAATATCCTTCAGTAAAATAATAGTATCTACTGTGACAAAGATGATTATATTATCAATGAATCCACATTAGAACATGCAAGTTGCTATTACTGACCTTTGTCCTTCTCATTATTTATTCAGCACTAGGATAAAACAAAAAGGGGGATGAGGGAAGGAGATGTTTAGCACAATATTATCTATAGTGTTATAAGTTAACTCTCATACACTAAAGAGAAGGATAAAAGAACTGCCAGCAAAGTAAGAAAAAGAAGCTTGATAAAGCCTCATCATTCATGCCAGAATAGATTAGTCAATTAAACATCCGAATAAATTAGTCTATTAAATATCCAAAGGAAAACAATATAGTGTCATTAAACAGAACACAAAACAATCTTGGCAGATAGCCCTGGTGCTGTCTAGTCAGATGTATGAAATTCAGGAATAGTTCTAAGAATCATGCATGACATTTAAAGTCAAATAAGGTCCATTATGACGATCTGATTACATTGCAGTGTAGATCTAAAACCAAGAAACACATGTAGCAGCAACTGCAACAAAAAACAACAAAATCCAGGCAATAATAATGAATAAATCCAATAAGTCCAGTGAAACAAGTAAATCTGTAGAGACCAGGCTCCAGTTTCCATCAACCAGTTTTAATATAGTCAGACTAACACAAGCACTTTCACAATTAGCTTCCTCAGGTGAATGAACTGCAACAAAATAAAACACCTGTTTTATACCATTAAAACATATCACATGACTTGTAATACATAATTTAAAGAAACATCAACATTTCATGAGTGAATGCCATTGGTAAAATACATATGTGATACACATAAATATAAATACTGGCATAAATTCATGTGAAAAACACTCAAGGCAATCATACACAAAGTACATACCAAATATATATATATATATATATATATATATATATATATATATATATATATATATATATATATAAATAATAAAACCTTTGAGATTTTTAAAACTCATCTACGTAGGGGTTGAGTCTTTAATATGGGAAATAGGTGGCATACCCACACATTTCTCTACACATACACTGATACCCAAGCATAGTAGGACTCTACCTGACTCCTCCACCTTCATCCATGCCCTTCCTTACTTACCTTTGGAGGCAGGGATTCATAAGTTACGCAAAGTAACTATACATAATTTCTAGGTTGTCCTGTCAGGGACAAACCCATCTTGGTGTTAATATTAGAATTAACACAAGATGACTCTCATCCTTCTCGGGTCCCCCATATTTTTAATTTTTTAATTTTTTTTTTGCTTTTGCACACAATCCATTTTTGCACATGATCCCATTTTGCACACGATCCCTTTTTGAACATAACTTCAAACTTTTAAAGGCCAGAAAACAAAACACAATCCAAAAAAATGGCCTCAGTTGCAACGAGATGAAGAAAGATAAAAAAATTCCAAATAAGCAACTAAGAAGTGCTTAAAAGAAGAACTTTAATTTAACAAATAAAAATAAATCAGATACATCCAGTAAATCAAGTGCTTTCATCTCCAGCCATTTGGAGACTTTATCAGATTTTCAGTGGTGTGTGTGATAAAGTAGCCCATATAAAAATCTATTTTGTTGTTTACTTCTCATAATTGCAAATATAACCTATTGATTTACATTTGTGATTACTTTTTTACAATGATTTTAGTGACAATTAATGATAATTGCAGGTGAGTTTGTTTGATGTTCTGTGCTTCAGTCAAACTCATTGGCAATTATTCATTCTAAACTCATAAATGTGAGTGTGTGTGTGACTATATATATATATATATATATATATATATATATATATATATATATATATTATATACACATATATATAAAAAGCAATAAATTAGAGGTTTTCTGTGAAAGAAAAATATTGACAAAACATATTTAGGAAAATAGCCTTATGCAGTTTTTTCTCTGTTCTGTATTCTTTCCTTTCCTTACACTGTCTACTGCTCCGCTACTAATTTTCTTCTTTTTCACCCTGTCTTAACAACAAATGTCTTATTACTGCATACACGCACATTGTAGTCCTTTAGTTAGAATGGATTTCAGATGATATGGAAGAGAACTCTTTAAGACTTTCTTACATATTCATCTGTACACATTTTTCTGAAGGCTGTGTTAATAATGTGTGTTGTTTGATAGTATCTATACTTTATGGCAATTTTATGTATGCATAATTTCTCTTGTTAGTACTATTATTGCCATGAGCATTATTTTTCATGTAGCCTTTCTCCATGATTCTTTAAAGAAAATGGCCACTGTCTATCCCAGATAACAAGGGAATGAAAATAAATAAATAATAAATACATTTCACAACTATGAAGGACTGACTCTGTTATTCTCTTCTACGAGTTTATGAATTATGCAGAGCTGTCCTTATGTGACTGTTGGGCAACTTTATTTAAAATATTGATGGTCAAAAGAAGATTTGGTGGGTGTCCAGCATAAGAAAATCAGTAGTTGTCCATTAAGTGTAGTTACTTGTGATGATGCACCTACCTACTATACGACCTTACTTACTCATAATGCTTAGACTAATCTGAAAGGCAGGAGAGACAGTGCTATCTTTATGAGGATCCAGTAAAAGAATGAGGAAGCAAATGAAAAGGACAAAGTGGTAAGATATAGCAGTACCTCAGTCCAAAGGCTAATGCACTTTTTTACTGCTCCTTGGGAAATCTGGCACCCAGTATCCTAATGGATAATCGAAGGCTGTTGGTTTATGTCTGGTCTGTATAAATCGGTTTACCTTCATATTGTCGATCACACAGGATCATCTGGCCACTTAATCGAACCATTTAAGCGAAACCAAAGCACAAAAATTTTAAAATATCAAAATAATGTCGAATGCCAACATTTCCAGCCGCACCACACCTCCACACCAGTGCTACCATGGGTCAAAAAGGGGGCGAGGTTTTGCTGTTCAGTTATGTGGAATTCGACATTGGATATATTTGCACTTCAGTATTCGCAGAGACGGTTTTGCCCATATCGGGATCAACAATATGAAGGTAAACCATATAAATCTGGCAGTTAGCAGAGAAGATTAAAGCTCTGAGTTGTTAACAAGCCACTTCCTGTAGCTCAATGTTTGATTCTCTTAATCTCCATTTGCCAGCTGTGTGACCTTGAGCAAGTCCCTTAACCAGGCCATACTCTTAGACTATTGAGAACTTGAGCTAGGCTCCTCAGTGGTCTCCTGGACTGCATGCCTAGTAAACACTTCTGAAATGATTCAAGATAACCTGCAGAAAGATGGCCTGGCAATCATAAAGAGATGTAGAAGGAAATGTTAATTTAAGCAGCAAGAAATTATAGGTTCTATTATGAAACTCTAACATTTTAGAAGCCGATGAGCTGAAAGGATGAAAAAATGGCCAAAACTCAGAAGGGTGAAAAAATAAATTTGAAATGTTTTTTTGCAAGTAAGAAAGCCCCCCACCTCCAAACATATATGTTCCAGTTCCACAGTCGCACAAATATGAAGGAGGGAGAAATCCCCCTAAAGAAGTGAATCATTGCTTGTGCTCACTTAGAAACCACAACAGCAAAGATCTCCTATGGGAAACAGTGTTCACCATTATACCGTTCACCTTTTTTTTCTGTACACTACTGTCACTTGAGCATTTTCACCTCTAACATGTTTAGCGGAGCTGAAATATCATTTCTTTTGAGATGCACCTCTTCAGACTAATTTTTCAAAATGCAGTACTGATGTTATAAAACCTTTTTCCATGAGTCAGACTGCTTTATTTGTCTTTCCATGTCATTGCTAGGTGTAAATTATTTTTTTCATGTAAGACCATTTATTTATTTTTTTTTTTTATTTATTTTACATTTGTTGACCGGGATAGTCCGACTGGATTCATGTCCATTTTCAGCGGAGGCCCGGGGAGAAAAGCTCCAAGGTAAGCAGATACAATAAAAACAATGAAGACATATTACAAATATGGTATAGATAAAGAATACATAAGCAAACATGAATAGACAAGTTCAACAGGTTAGAGTTACTCCCTGGTGACAGCCAGGGGTAAGTTCAAAAGTAATCTGACTAATAGATTTTTCAGTGGGATTTCTTCCCAGTATCAAGAGTTATGCCACTGTGTATAATCTCACCCAAATCTAAGAACTATGACATAATACCTGATATTAATGGAGCTAGAATCAGTAAGAGGAGTTTAAAATGGCAGAATAAATGGAAGGATGATATAGCATGACTTGTGAATAACAAAAAGATGATTTGGGAGTTACATTTGAAAATATCAGGCAGGAGTAAAAGTATTGAGGAATTCCCACTTACATGGATCAGCCTGGGAATTATAACTGATTTAATGGCTGGAAATAATATGGAATAATATATGTCACAAACAAATCATGAGAAGATATGGTGTGTGTCCTTCCCAAGAAAAACAAGTATTATGGAAATCACAAAAATAAATACTGATAAAAGAAATTAAAATTTGTCTTTGATATTCAAGTAGGAAGTTTATTAATGAGCCTTCATAATCTTTCACACAGAAATGTACTGATAATACCCTGATCTAGCAGATTTAAAGCACAAAGAAAAATCTTAATTACAATAACCCGACTGGAAAACAAAATAAAAGAAGAAGGAACAACATATGTGTAGCACTTACCATCCTAGCTATGATTAACCTTCAATGACTAACTGGGGGTAAGTTATGTACAACAAAGGTTTCATCTTCACAAGTACTTAACAAGTTTCTCAACAATATGTTTATACATGTGAAAAACAATGTCTGATTCCCCAAAACAAAGCAGAAGAGAGTCACCTCTGTGTGTGGCTTCTATAACACTGCACATCTCTTTGAGATTCTGGGTGCTGTAGATTTCAGATATTTAACAATATAGGATACCCATTTTGAAATTTCAGGTAGTCTGTGATGTCAAGTAGATAATCTCCAATGTGTGCATGTGGCACCCTGGTAAAGCACAGGATTCCCATATTAGGCATGTCAGAACTCTGTCATCACTTTTAGCAAAACTCCCTACAGGGCAAAATGGTTAGTAAACATGAGTTCATCTTGCAAAGTAAATGTTTACTAATACATCAAATGTACATGGAGCCATTAACAATCCCCTCAAAATATTTTTGTATGTTGCAAATGATGCCAGATACTGCTAGAGTCCTGGATAATGACTCCTTCCACCATCCTGAAATTATGATGAAAATGGCATATAACACCACCATTGCTGAGACATGGAATGTAATAAAACATGTGTTTGGTGTCTTGAAGATGTGCTTGTGCTGCATTGAATTATCTGTTAGAGTAGTAAATACTTCCTTGACGCAGCCCGTAAACAACTTTTTGGTTGTGCCATACTGCATAGTGTGATCATGTGGAAACAAGATACATGCCAGATGAAGATATACATGAAGAGACCTTAAGTAATACACATTAACAATTATGCAGACGTTCTAATTAGATGACATTCATATGAAAGTATTATAGTATGAAAGATACTTAGGCATTAGTAGATGTTGAACACCGAACATATGAAGAGGTGCATTAATAGGTTTGTCAGACAACAGGTCTTGTGATTAGTACTTTGAAATTCAAATAAATTGAGGTGAGGAGAAGGACTGGATGAGGGTAGAAAATGATACTATATTAAAATGTGAGGTATAAAGCAGGTTCAGAGACAATTATATATATATATATATATATATATATATATATATATATATATATATATATATGGCTAGAACAAGATTTATATGAGAGCAGTGTCACAAAATAATGAATATGGCTGAGAGGTGATATTAAAACTATTTAGGCATAAGTGAAGACTAGTTGTAGGGTATACAATTCTGAAATAAGATAAATAGTTTGATGATATGGCAAGTTGAAGATAATGGATAAGAGGCAGAATTCATTTATGAGCCCAGATAATGTTCTATATACAGCTGCTTTTGTTTTCTTGGAAATATGACTTGCTTCCATATGGCCTTAAGAGCTAACTTTCAAACTGTTTGCCTGCAATCTAATTACTGCTAAACTGTAAGGTGTACTAATAGTCCAAGAAGTCATCCCTCAGCTGCAAGTTGTTGTAGGTGTAGCTAGATTTGACTGCTGTGTAGCGGCCATGGCAACAGTTGACCATACATTTCTCTGCTGAAAGGGGTAGCCATTTATGTATGTGGCACAAAGAAATAAGTACACCTGTGTAGGATATGTATAGAACATATTCTTGCCAAGCAAAGTATACCATTGTTGGACTATGCAACTACATCTGACAAAAAATAATAGTGTTCTATCAGTCCTCTTAAGACCACAGTTAGCAAAAGTAATATAATCCTTCTCATCCAAATCCAGATATGTACATATCACAATAAAAAACTTTCAAGTAGGCAACATGCACAGGCACATTCTAACAGCAGATGTATATTGATCTAATCTCACTTGTCCCATCCTATCCTGACATAACTGAAAACTAACTTAAAAGTTACAGGTTCAGCCCTATAAGATACACGAGTAGCTTGCACTGTCCATTGAAGGATACTGCTACATTCTAGATTTTTCTATCTACTTCTCATCTCCCACAGACACATCATCTCATCCCACACTGAGGTGCCAAATTAATGAGATGGCTGAAGTGGTGAGTAACCTGGCAGAATGATGGAAGACACCTTAGAGATTCTGATGAAAATGCTTAAATGTGCAACTGGGGAAATTGCATACAAATACAGTGACAAACCATAAAATGCAATTAAACCATGCACAGACACTTCTAATGGCACATCAGCAGGATATGGCCCAAAAGAGAGATTGTATCTAGTAGTTAGAGATAAACATCATGTTGACAAACTCTACATGTGCCAGTTTCAATGTCAGATTTGATGACCTAGAAAATAGGGAGAAAGAAACAATATCCATAATTTAGGCTTGCCAGAGAATGCAAAAGATGGTGACCCTAGAATCAATATACAAGGAGTTACAAAAGCTTCTGGGTGGGGAGTATTTCCTTATAATTGAAAGGAGGCATAAAATAATGCAGAGAGATAGGAACAACAAGTATCCTGGGTAGTTTATTTTAAATGCTTAAAAAACTTGGATAAGGAAAATGTAATTGAAAGAGACTATAGACTAAAGCAGAGAATTAGAAACAAGTACCTGGGCAGTTTATTTTAAATACTTAAATGACCTGGCTAGTGCAAATATTCTCAGCAGTGCCAGTCCTTGTGGAATGATCTGAAAATGGCCGAAACACAAATTTGCATAATACCTTATGTCATACCTCTCAACTTCTTAAACCAAGAAATATGGACAAAGCCATAAATAATGGGGGGACAAAGTCCCAACGATAGGGACTTTTTTTAAATATTGCTCTTACAGACTTAGAAAGTTGTTAGAATAACAGTCTTTGCATTAGTATGAATTTTTTTGAAGGGTATGAAGTCTGAAATTCAAATGTATGCCATTGTTTTTTTACTTTAACCCTCAATGATTTGCCAGAAAACTGCAAATTTATGGGAAACAGACCAAAATTATGAGGCAAAAATCTGTACAGTTGAGAGGTATGCCGTACTTCAGTATTACCCTATTCCTAAAGCATAAAGTCTTGACACCATATTTACCGCTCCTTAAAGGGTATGCAAAATGACAAAGGCCCAGAGATGAAGGTTGTAATATATATATATAAGATTTCTCATGGTGCTGTGCATATCCAAGAGTGGCCAGACTATCAATTTCTCCTCAGTGAAAGAAGTGGAGAAGTGCTTAACAGCAGTTCCCGATATGAAGAAAAAAATTTATTTTCTAAATTAGTAACTCAGCTTAACAAACTAACCTCCTTACTCTCAGTGCATGGGAAAAAAAGGGACACTTACCCCATTTCCCACCAAAGTGCAAACAGATCAGATAAATTTTTACGAACCATTACAGGCCTTCAAATTAATATCCAGAAAACATTACTGTTTCCCTTATTCTCCAATGTAGGTTGCTTCCTTCTTTTGGAATGAGTAAAAAAGCAATGAAATATTGTGTCAAAATGTCATTATTTAGACACTAAATTGACTTCCAACCTTGCAAAATATTAGAAGTTAATTGTAGATTCCTGCTTTTACACATTGCAGATAATAATCCATTGAAAGAAGTCATTTATGCATTTTCTCATGAAATGTTTATTTTACCAACAAGAAATCGAAAGGACTAACCAACACAGCTCAAAGGTGTGATAATAAAACTTTAATAAATTGGTAAGTGCTTTCACACCTACTGATGCTTCATCAGACCATAAAAACATAGTGAATCACAATCCAGTATATAGAGTATCCAATAAATCAGTGAAATGAACCACATGGCTTTAATGCCACTTTTAAAGGTACAACATAATTTAAGCCAGATCTTTTATCAGCTTGCATAGTAATAATCCATTTCATTTCAACATATTCTGTCCTGAATCAAATCATTAGTAATGAGTTACAACACCAAAAATTGAAATGAATGTGAATTTCCATACGAATTAACAGGTTTGGCTAGCACATTCGATGTTTTATTTCTACGTATATCAGATAAATGCTCTAAAACACATTCTTTTAAAGATCTATTTGTTTTACCTATATAAAAACATGATCAAACAGCACAAAAAGCCAAATAAACCAAACCTATACTATTACAATCTGCAAACAACTTAGGTGTATAACAAACACCAGTATCTGGATGAATAAAATGTTTAGTAAAACAAATGTATTTGCATGCATTACAGAAATTACAAGGATATGTACCTATACGTTCATATGAGACAGTAGTGATTTTAGTTCATTTATAACAAAGTTGTTGCTTCAGCAAACTATTATTTTTAAAACAAAATCTCGGTCAAACACCTACAATTCACTTTATAGCATCATCAGCCATTAAAATTGGCCAGTTTTTCTTAATCGCATCACAAACCAAGTTAACATCACTAAAATATGTAAGGGTGATCCTAGTAATGCTTGATTCTATAACAAGTACATAAACAGATGCATTATTCAAACTATTATTAGAAGAAAAATAGGGTCTTGCTTTACTATCTCTAGCATATTATACTTCATTAATGGTCTCACTAATATCATTTACAGAATAACCTCTGCTAACAAAATAATTTCACAGACCCTGAAATGCTCACTGCAGAAAATCATCTTCATTATTTAATCTAGATGCTTTTATAAATGATCCTTTTACCACATTCTTGTGGACATAACCTGGGCTCATGCTAGGCCCGTGTAGCGGACTATTCCTTTAATATGATTTCTTGTATGTACTAGTCCTAATGTAACCATCTCTGGTCTTAGTAATGCTAACATGTAAAAAAAATCAATACTAACTGGGGAATAGATAAGTGTGAACTTTAAAAAAAAGTTGTAGTACTTTCAAGATAATGTACAAATTCATACAAGAATGACACAGAACCAGCCCACAACAAGAAAATATCCTCAGCAAATCATTTATAAAATGTAATATACTGGATACATTTATCATCTACTAAAACCTTAGTCATTTCCCAATAAGCTAACACCATGTTGACATAGCTATTTGTGCATACAGTGCCCATTGCTACCCCAAGTTTCTGTAGATAAAACTTATCCTCAAAGGTAAAAATGTTATTCTCTAAAATCAATTCAAGTAACAAACAAGTCAGGTTACTTTGACCATTTGAGTAGTTGTTATTCATAGTAAGAAACAATGTAGTATAATCAACCCCCATATCATTTGGTGTGATAGTAACTAAACAACATACATCCAGGGTAATAAGTAACAATCAGAGACCCCATTAAGATCTTGCACACGCAAATAACGTCTGCAAAAAATGCTTATCATTTTTAAGAACTGATAGTACCTTATGTAACATAGGTTTAAGCATATTATCAACATAAATAGATAATGATTCCATAAATGCTTATTTTACCTAAAATCAGGTTCTACTCTTTAAATTCCATCCTAAGAATAAACACCTATAAATTATCTTTACTGAAACTATGGGAAGGACTGAATCTACTACCTCTCCAGCAATAAAATCAGTCAGTGGCTAAATGCCACTTTGTTCATTCCAGACTTCATACCCACCTACTTTGGCTATTTATGGAATGTGCTCTGTTAGATGTCAGACACAGAGGCAAACAAGATCAGGGACCCTGGAGCATGGGACTTGTGGAAGTTAATAGTGCCTTTAAGTGGGAAAAACAGCTTAATCAAGGCAGTGTCCAGAGAAGACTGTGTAACACAAAACTAGGCCATGTTCCAAGGGATTGACAGTACTGGACTATTTGGGTCAAACCAGATCTCCTTTTCCATATCATCTTGGAGATGGAGAGACTCTCAATAACAGATTTCTAGACATTGAAAACCAAATTCATTAACAATTTCTATGGTGACAGTAATTACAATTAAAAGATTTCATATACAAGAATAATTTTCCAGCATTAATAAAAGAGGATGAGGTGCAAAGTCTATTAAAAAATCAGAATTACATTTATTGGCTATTTTATGAGCACATACAAGGAATTTGACTCCAGTTTCAATGACTCTTCAAGTATGGATTACATAAACAACATACATACAACTATTAAAAACAAGACAAAACACATAAATATACATATACATTTATATACAAGGTGCAAAGTGCAAATCAGTGCAAGAAATACTGAAATAAACTCTGAAAGAAATAAGTATTAATAAGTAAACAATACAGCAGGACCCTTGGAGGCTTGGGAAAAAGAATACCCAGCCCGATAAGCTGAAATAACCATTTATGAACTTGATGGCCTGTGGAAAAAACTGTTCTTATATCTGCTTGTTTTGGTGCATATTAATCTATAATACCTGGCCAATGGTAATAGTTCAAAAAGATTCAAAAACATTCATCTGAAGAAGCGTGCCCCTGAAAGCACGCGAAAGCACTCATTTTATGTAATAAAGGATTTGTTTTTTATTCTACGTGGTGGTTGATCTACAATTTATTTACTACATCGTTTTTGTTCCTGTTTTGTGATCAGCTTTTAAGGGAAAGGTCTGCTACTTCATTCTTTATTCAAAAAGATGGTGGCCTGGATGTGAAGGGTGGGTGATAATTTTCCCTGCCTGTTTCATGATTATGAAATAGTACAGGTCGTGTAAGGAGGACAAACCAGTACCAATGATATTTTTGACAGACCTGACTATTTGATGTAACCTGTTTTTGTCATGTTTAGACACAGAGCCAAACCACACTGTCATGGATGAGCTGAGAACAGACTCAGTGATTGCTGTGTAGAACTAAATCAACAGCTCCTGTGGGAGGTTGACCTTCCTCAGCTGTTGCAGAAAGTATATTTCTGTTGTGTCTTTTTTATGATGGACCCTACATTGGTCCCCAACTTCAATTCTCGGAAGATTATAGAGCCCAAAAACTTGAAGGTTTCCACAACTGACATAGCAGTATTAAATATAAAGAGGGGGATATAATATTGTAGTACCACTCCGAAAGTCCACTGTCATCTCTACAGTTTTAAGAGTGTTCAGCTCCAGATTATTCTGACTACACCAAAGGGCCAGCTGCATAACCTCCTGTCTGTATGCAGACTCATCACCATTTCTGATGAGCCCAATAAATGGTTGTATCATCTGTGTATTTAATAAGTTTGATAGAAGGGTCCTTAGAGGTGCAGTCATTAGTGTAGAGGAAGAACAGCAGTGGGGAGAACACACATCCCTGCAGAGGCACCTGTTATTGATCATGTGATACCTAAATGTAAATCTCCCCAGTTTCTCCTGCTATTTCCTATTGGTGAGAAAATTGGTGATTCATTGACAGGTGGAGGCAGGAACAGAAAGCTGGGAGAGTTTCAAGTGAAGAAGTTCTGGGATTATTGTATTAAATGCAGAGCTGAAGGCCACAAACAGAATCCTTGCATATGTCCCTGGGCTATCAAGATGTTGTAAGATATAGTGCAGACCCATATTAACTGCATCATCCACTGAGCGAGTCTCTCAATAAACAAACTGAAGGGGGGGGGGTCCAACAAAGGAGCTTTAATATCCTTCAAGTGAGTGAAAAGTAGAAGGAGGCAGTCTAAGGATTATTCATTCTTATAATGGTTTAGATGTCTCACCACCTTACCTCTCTAAAGCAATTACAGAAAAGTGGACCCAATTGAGTAACATTCTCCTTATCACATCCTCAGGGTTGCATTTCTTAAAATTCATTGCTTATCCCTATATTCCTAACACTGACCAATTTACAATTTTCAAACTACTGCAACAATGGCAGCCTCACCCTGTTAGGTTGTACAAGTGGAAATTAATACATATTAATGCTTGTTAACATTAAAATACCCCTAGGGAAGATCATGTACATGTGATAGGGATATGAAGGTCTAAGTGTCAGGCTGTTATTGAAGTGTGCTGCTAGCAACAAGACTGCATTTACCAGATCACTGCTGTTTGGAATCTACAACTATAACAAAGAGAGACATGATGGAGCTCTCAGACTGTGTCCAAAGCAGGTATGAGCCTAGCTTCTCCTTCATTGTTTTCTGTTCAAATGTTTGAAAAGTATAGTAGTTCAATGGAGTTTCCATTATTTACAATGTAATATTAACTGATTCACCATTTGGTGCCCACTCAATATAAATAAAACGGAATGGAATTCTTCGTGAGTTGTTTTCATCTTTACCTTATCGACCAACAATAATTTGGCACAGTCTCAAGTTAAAAAAGCACCATGGCTTGTCAGACAGTTTTTGTTTTGAGACTTTTTAGAGACAGTTAAAAACTGGCAGCATGATTTTATGTGTTTGGTAAGTTGCCTATCATTAACTAGCAACTTAAGATGTCAAGTGGACATCTAACAGGGTGATATTGCAATGTACTCATCCAAGGTCTATTATTCAAGTCTCTGAGAAGAATGGAAAGCCCCAAACAAAGAGAAATGAGCTCTGCTGATATTGGAAACAGTGGTTTTCATCAAAAAGGAAAGAAACAAACTTCATTTAATTTGTTTTTTGTTACATACAGTTGCACTTCAAGTTGCGTGTGTTTTAATACTGTTTATTTGTATTGATGATCCACTTTGCTTGTTATTCTAAAAAGCAGCTGGTTGTAATTTCTGCCTGGTTTAGTGCTGTAGTTTTATTCATAGTAGTGCCAGTGTTGTGATGTACTGCAGGATGTGTCTCATTAAAAGCATTTATACACATTTTACTGCTATTTTTTCATAGCTACATTTATTTTTAATTCTCCACCTGGTCTGTACCATAATCTTGTAATCCCAGTCACAATATTGTGATTGTTTTGTTACATGATCTGTGTTCATTCAGCTGCTTATGCTGCAATTGTGTTGTAATGATTAGTTCTCTTCACTGTCTCTTTACAATGTACAAATTGTCTCATGCTTAAACACAGTGCAGTGTGTGTGAGAGATGCACATATATTTTGTCACTGGAGACAAAAATTTCATGCGCAGACAAGTCTGCCATCAGGATCGTCAGCAGTACAGTACATACCACTCCTCACTACTTCCAATAAAATACACATAATCCTTCATATACTGAGGCCCTACATGTTAACTTGCTCGTGCCTCAAAGGCCTCTAAGATGCAACATAGGCAATAAGCACCCTCTGCAACCATCTAGACTTTCAAAGCCTACCATCACACATTGAGTAAGGAGTGCCAATGTCATATATACTGAGCCCATAAGGCATGCATCTCCCCAACCAAACATTCAAGTTATTGATGACTCCATTGAAAGACATACAGCTGCACCTCTTTACCAGGCTTAGCAAGGAAAGAGTGACAGATAATTGCTTGTTTGGTACCAGGGTCTGAAAGATCACATATATAATCATGACCTTGAACAACAGGTAGAGGTATGACTCTGTCATTGTACATGTGGGTGTCAATGATCTGAGATTTACGTCCTTGGACTATATGAACAGAGACATGATGAAGCTCTCTGACTATGTCTTCCAGGCATGTATGATCCTAGCTTTGAGCAGCATTCTAGCTTCTACAAGAATGATGCTGTAACATGAGCAACTGATAATTGACTTTTATAAATGGCTTAGTTTTTCATGTCATTCAAAAGTGGTCCAGTATCTGTCAGCTTGTGAGGTTATGTTCAACAGACAATCCTGTTTCACCAGGGATGGCCTGCATCTGTCTCCTCTAGGCTTTTGGATATTGGCAAATATATTCTCCACACTATAGTGCCTTTTTTAGGCAATAACAACCAGATAAAACTACTAATATGATGAATCAAGCAAAGGAAAAGATGTGGAGCTGTCCCAGTCTTCATTCATGAGAGACTTTCACCAGGGCTTATAAAGTAGCATGATGTAGTGTTTTCATGTCCAAATCACCCTCAGAATGGTCCTTCACCATATATTAGCTAGGTAAATAATTCCCTCTATGACCTATAAAAGCCACAATTCCTATCTACAAGAATTGAAGTCTCTCACTGTTAAACCCAATACCATTTTCCTATGTGATTTTAACTACCCAGCTATAGACTGGGAAACCCACACCCCCACAAGTGCGCAAGCGCAAAGATTTATGGACTTTTTAGTACAGATGCCTTTGAACAGTCAGCATACCCAGTGGAGTTCCAGCATGTCAGACATTGTTCCTAGTAGTATGGGTTATCTTGCACCATCCCCATCATATCATCATCCCATGTTAGGTCTGACCATACACCTGCCTCCTTCAAAATAAAATTGAATCCAGTGGCCCCACTGCCCATAATTCCTTTAGAAACTTTTCAAAGACAAAATATCTAGTCCTTAAGTTATTCATTGACAAGCTTCAAACATCTACCAAAACCAGAAAACTCTACTGTATATGAAGAATTGTACACCATCAGACTGTATCAACATGTAAATTGCTGCACCCTAGAGAAACAAGCACAAGGCAAATCCCGGAAACAACCCTCCTGGTGGAATTATAATATAAACAGGCTATACAATTAAAGGAAGAGGATTTTGGCCAAAAGTGAGAAGAGTAATCCGTAAAATAATAGAGCTGTCTTTGTTAAATTAAACAACAACTCAGGTGCTTAATTTAATTGGGCAATGCCAAATCTGAAGCAAAAATAGCCACCCAAGTTAAAGAAAATCACAAAGCCTTTTTTTTTGTAATGTTCATAATCTCAGGAGCACAATGCAGCACTGCACTGAGCTGGTTACAAATGATGCCACCTTCACTGAAGCACTGAAGCTGAAGTTATAGCTAAGTTACTGGATAATAAAATTCTGCTCCAACTTGAGCCTCCTCCCCCTATCTATCCCACACAAAATACTAGAATCCAGTTACACATCCAGCATGTCCTAAAAGCACTCTCAAAAGCAAAATACGGTGTTCTGATAAGTGCTGACAATATGCCTTGATGCATACTGAACAGCATGAAGCAAAATGTAGTCACATTCCTAGCAACACTGTTCAACCTTAGTTTTCTTATGGGTTTTGTACCAAATGACTTGAAAACAGCAACAGTTATTCCCATGCATAAAGAGGACCTTCCACAGACCCAGGCAGTAGTAGGTCTGTAAGTACGACTAGACTCATATTCAAAGCCAAGGATAAAACTATCATCAAATTAATCAATAAGGATAGAGGGAACCTCCAAACCCATTTCACTATGGAGCAATCACTAAAGCAATGGATAAAGCTAAAATGGTACACACTGCCTACCTTGACCTTGCCAAGGATTTTGACACTATCTCTACTCAGGCATAGTAGAAGAACTAAATAAATTAGTAATAAACCCTGATGGGTCTATATTAGAACATCGAAGTTTCAAAACTTCAAATGTTCTAATATCGACCCTTATGCAGCGAATGCTGAAAACATCTAACCTACAGAACAGCAAATTCTTTCCTAGGGAAAAAATTTGCTGTTCCAAAACACATACACACAACACAAGCACACCAAACAAACAGCAATCCACACACATACACCTAAAATCTTACACCTAACCCTACACTAAACTATACACACACCACTAACTATCCAATTACCTTAACCCAAACCCTAACCCTAATGTCCGTCACTATCGCACACTCACCTCACCCGGCCCTAACCCTAACTCACCTACCCCATCCTAACCTTCATGTCCACACAATCGCACACTTACCTGACCCACACCCTAACCCTAACTCACCTAACTTGCCCTAACCCTCACTTCCACACAATCACACACATACCTAACCCGTGCCCTAACCCTCATGTCCACACAATTGCACACATACCTAATCCGCACCCTAACCCTAACTAACCTAACCCACTCTCAATCGCACACATACCTGAACCTGACCCGTAACTTTCCACCACAGCACTGAAAATACCGAAGCAACAGAAACGGACAACCGAATTCTTTACCTAGGAAAAAATTTGTTTTTCTGTTGCTTCGATATTTTCAGCTTTTGCTGAATATGGGGTCAATATTAGAACATTTGAAGTTTTGAAACTTCGATGTTCTAATATAGACCCACCCTGATGGTACCGACTGCATCTCTAACTGCCTCAGAGAGAGAGAGAGAGAGAGAGAGAGAGAGACAAACAAAGCAGGAGATCAAAATAGGGGAAGCTAATTTCCATTAAAAGACCAATCACCTGTGAAGTCCCCCAGGCTTGGTGCTCGGTCTTCTCCAGTTTGGCATGTACTTCACAGACGTTAAAGCCAATACTTAAGGGCCCTGGCTGACTAAATCTGTAGATGACTACTCTGTAGATGCAGTTGTTGAATTCCTTACAGACTTAGCCATCCTGCAGGATGCTTTTCCCAAACAAATAACTGGTATCAGAATCATTGCTTAAAGCTAAATGCCAAGAAATGTTGTCTGACCTGAGGAACTACCACATTCATAATACACCCCTAAGAGTTGACTCAGTTGTTCAGGATTCAAAACTTATGTGGACAGCGACCTATCTTTCGACTGGTATATGTCCACTGAGGTGAGGAAATCCTTCTGTATTGTGCAGTTCATTAACAAAGGAATTGCTTCAAAGTATATGGATGTCATTGTCCCCCTTTACTCAGCCCTCATAAGGCAAATCATTGACTATAACGTGCCCTTTGGCATGTATTTGTCCAAGCACATATAATAAATGGAATGTCCACAAAGATACCTTATAAAAAGCACACTAGACTTAAACAATTTGCCTTACATGGTTTGACTTAAATCCCTCTTGCTTAACTCAGATTCAAATAGGCTGCTAAGAGGTGACCTGTGACTGGAATACCAGAAATCCTCAGACCCAATAGTGATGGACCTACAGCACACCAGCATGTCAAACAGTCGATTCAGGGATCTATGCCTTTTCTGCAAGAACAACAGAATGATTTGTAGGTTCAGGTATACCTTACAGAGGATACTGCTGTTATGAAGCAGATTCACCATCCACATAAAACAAAGCTCACCCCTGTCCAAATTCAAGTGCAACTGGATCAATAGATGGATAATGGCAAATTTATCCTGGGGCTCCCTCGCAGTACTGGTAATGGACAGAGGCAGCTCCTTAATGTTTTTAACCTACTGCTTTTAAAATACATATGATGTGACCTCTGTTATTATTACTAGAGGCAATATAAATATTATTTGTAATGGAGTAAGACTAACCTAAACACTCCCCTGGACAGATCATTCCAAGCACAAGCAAGAGATTTAGCTAGGCTTAAAATGGGCTAGAAGGGCAGTCAGCCTAGTACTGACATATAAATCTATGAACTTATAACATATAGCACAGAGAATGTAAATGATCTTGCAAAACATTGTTTACAGCCCTAACACTTAATTGAATGTTAAAGAAAATACTTCTATTTGTTTTATTTTTATTTTTATAAGAAACAATCAGTCTGATTATTTAGTAATTTTTTTTATTAGATGGTTTATTTACTTGTTGAATGGCATGCATTCTTTTTTTCTGTGACTTTTTTATGTAACTTTTTATCTTTATGATGACTGTTGAGTCAATGAAACTAAGAAGTCAGTACATTATTTTACAGATTTTTTCTGGGCAATAATGACTAAAAATGTGACATTTTCCCAAATCATGTAAATTTATATAATTTTATGTATCAAATAACTAGTTAGGGACTTATAGAATGACTATCTTTGATTCACTTTATTAAAGTATTGTACTCTACAGTATTCATACACAGCTTAACCACTATGCATGTGTTGAATGGTGTTATATTCATAGCCAGCCTTAGGCATAGGCCAACTAGGCAGCTGTCTAGGGTGCTGCTCTAGTAGGGGTGCTTTTCCAGCATTTATTGGGTGTAGGTAGACCAGGATGGGGGCACCAGGTGGTGTGGTGGGGGGCGCCTTGGAGCCCTTTTGCCTAGGGCACCAGTTGACCTAAGGCCGCTCCTGGTTATGTTACAGTGCATGTGCAGGAAAATTTTATGCAGCTGTGCACCACACAGATGTATATACTGTTATTAATGATTCATGAAGGCATGGCTTGATATGTCCACCATCTTCACTCATTAAATTAGTTTTCTTTCTTGGTAAAATAATGCAAACATGTCTAGTTCCAATGACTTAGGAAGGAGTGGTTCCACCTGTTGTATTAAGAGAGCAAGTATATTTCTATTCTACCTGCTGACAGACTACAAGGAAAGGCAGCTGGTTTTCTATGGTGAGCCATTAAGGAAGGGAGACATGTTGTGGCCTTGGCCAGATGTTGATGAAAGCTCTTGGTAGCCTATAGTCTACAGAGCAATGCAAGCTCTTCTGTGATGATCTTAGATGCCACTGCACTGACCTTCTACAGCAGTAGGAAGAAGACATTCAATGACAGCACAATGAGATGTACTGTATGTATTTAATTAAACACATTTCTTTATGCTGATATGCTGTCAGTGTAGTAGGTGTAGCTGGGGATTGTCAATCTTGTGCAAAGGTCAACCATCTGTTTCTATCGTGTAACTGGTCTCGACGTAACAGACATTAATTATGTTTAACATTTGATGAAAGGTAAACAACTATATATATATATATATATATATATATATATATATATATATATATATATATATATATATATATATATATATATATATATATATATATATATCTGGGATCCATATAGATCCCCGACGGCACTTTCTGCTGAAACAGAAATCACCGAACATACATAACCGAAAGTGCTGTTCACCGAAGCATATTAATGAAGGTGCACTGCCTGAGCTCCAAATCCGACACGAGTGTGGACGAGTGCAGGGGGCATGTCTGAGAGCAGAGCCCTCAGAATGAACATGCCCCTGCAAAGCAGAATAGCAGAAACTGTAAATAAAAGAGCGAGACCACTCATAGGTGTCCGCATAACTCCATAGTCCCCCATGTGTACAACGGCAACAGGACATAAAAATAAAAAGAGGAAACCACTTTATTTTTTTTAAAACCCCAAGTACAGCTAACCGTAGGTGTGCGGGTGTGCCCATTGCTTAGCTACGGTTAAAGCAGCTGAAAAGGCTGAAGAGGATAACAAGGAAGATATATGCAAATGAAGCAGCACAGCAATTGTGTAGTGGTTAGAGCATCATCTTAATGAACAGACATTCCCGGTTCGAGTCCGACTGCAGCACACATCATTTTCCATGTGAAATCTGTATATGAACATATTTTTACATCTTTTTGCTGTATAACCTACATAATAACATTTAAATGTGAACTGGAGTACTGCAATAAATGCACATGTGAAGTGTCAATGTAATAATGAATAAGACACCAGTAAGCAGGTTTAAGCACAAATAAGTTGTAGTAAGCATATATAAGCACTAGTAAGCATGTTTAAGTGCGTTTGCATGGGGTTAAGCATTGCCTACACAGATTAAGCAAAGTAGAAGCTAACTGAGTGTAAGAAACTGTAACCGAAGGTTAGCAGTGCCTATCGTCACGCAAACCCGTGCAAACCCACTTACAACTGCTCAAAAGTGCTTTAATCACACTGTATCCAACAGCCCTTGTTCTGCCTAGCAACAAAATAAACAGCCTCTGCTAGGATCAAACCCAGGACTCTACACACCATAGCCAAAGTGATTTATCACTAAGCCATCTCAGATATACATATCCTTGATGTATTCACAAACATATCATCCAGCCTAGTCATGCAACAGTACAGAGAATGTTTTCTTAAACAGTCTAAACTTGTGTCAGGTTAGCGCTAAAACCGTATAGGAGGAATATAATCAGAAAAAAGTAACAGCCAAGCGTGAGCAGGTACAAACCCTTTTATGCCAGGTCAAATAAAGCAGGAGCCAAGCTTGTAAAAAGAAATATTTAATCCACAAACAACTGACAGAGAGATAAGCGCTTTCGCAGTAATGCTTCTTCAGATCTATGACAAACACTAAAACTGCTTTCACCATATATACTGTTCCCAATCAGTGGCAAGCAATTAGTAAAACATTCCAAAGAATTTTAAAGAGACAAGAACTGTTGCAATAAAAATACATGGAATAAAATGCAAAGAATCAAATGTATATAACATTCAAAAAGCATATGTGAAAATCTTATATAAAAAAGCATGTTTTAGGAACATCTATAAAAACAAATATAGACAAAATAAAAACAAGTGTGCTCTTAAGACATATTAAAACAGTTGGTTCACTTAATATTCCTTCTCTGCCTTAATTTAGGTCTAATTGAGGCCCTTTCATTCAGGCCACATCCTTTATCTGCTTTTAGTAATATGATCCATTCTGTTTCTTTGCCCTCTGTATAGACTTTAATATCCCCACCTCTTGGATTAGGAGTAATCACCTCCAGTACCTTAAATAAAAATACATAATGTGTATTGTTCATCATAACATGTTTGGCCAAAGCGTTATGTATTGTGCCCTTTCTTATATGGTAAACATGTTCCCTCATTCGATCCCTCAGTGGGCGGTTAGTCTTCCCAATGCAGAATGAGGAACATGTTTGACAGACAGCTAGATAAATAACATGTTGTGTCATACAGTTAGCCTCTGCAGATATATAAAAACTTTTCTGTAGGTCTTGATGGAAGAAACGGGGAGTACTATCTATATAAGAGCAAAAATTGCAATGTCAGCAGGGCTTAGTACAGCCTTCCTTCCTATCTCTAAAACTAGGTGTGGGGTAACATAACTTCCTTTTTAAATTGTTTTTATTCTTATACAAGAACCCTGGTTGTTCACCAACTATCAGTTTAAGGTCATCATCCACATGTAGGATTTCCCAATGTTTTCTAATAATTTCTCTGATTTCTAAATGGTCTGACGAAAAATATGTAATACATTTAACATATTTTGATCGTTCAATATGACTATTTGGGACTGTTATAGATTCATGTGGTCCAAAATAAGGTTCACCCTTAGTATGTCTTAGTTCATGTATATCAACAGAGAATGTATTCTAACATGTAGATGTATGTGTGTGAGTAAAGATATTAATGTCTAAACAGGTGCAACATATTGATATATGTGTGTGTGTGTATATATATATATATATATATATATATATATATATATGTATATATAAACATATAAACATGCAAATGCCTACATCTATAGATATATATGTCCACATCTACATGTCTAAATATATATGGCAGGTTATATATATGTCAGCAGATATATATATATATATATATATATATATATATATATATATATATATATATATATATATATATATATATATATATATGTAGATATAGCTAAAATTAACCGCACTCAAAAAAAATTGAACGAAGAGAAGAAATTTTAACTAAGAAATGAACTTCGTGACAGTAACAGCATTCAAAAAATAGTAAATCACACCAACAACTCTTGTAGTACTTTAGCGCTTTTGTCTTATTTATTATCAAGGCTTCTTCACAAAGACATGATTCATAACTATGAGCAACCATTTTCACTTCCTTTAAATACATTAGTTCTAGCAGGCCATTTAAATTAACAACAGTTCCTTTCCAATAGTAAAGTGTGAACAGACAGGGTGCTGTGTGCATTTTCATTAACATTACAATCGCAGTTACATAAGGTAAATTGGTCAGACAGTAATAGCCTTGTGGTGCTGTGTGCATACTAATAGGGATCGTGTGCAAAAAAGGGATTGTGTGCAAAAGCAAAAAAAAAAAAAAAAATTATTAAAAATATGGGGGAACCGGGAAGGGTGAGAGTCATGCTGTGATAATTCTAATATAAACATGTAACTTATGAGTCCCTACCTCCAAAGGTAAGTAAAGGGCACAGAGGAAGGTGGAGGAGTCAGGTAGAGAGTCCTACTATGCTTGGGTATCAGTGTGTGTGTAGAGAAATGTGTGGGTATGCCACCTGATGGGGGAGTGGGAGGAATGTGGTGTGGACTTGAGGGGGGGCTGTTAGGGGGCTGCCCATGACAAGGAGTGTGGAGCATATGAATAACAGAGTGTCCCAGAAGACTGTCAGTGTGCATGGTACCGCCCATGGGCTGGTTCAGATGGTATCACCCCTTGAATGGCTGCATGAAAAGTGAGACCGGGGGGTTTGTTCGTGGGGTCAGTGGGGGCTAGCCTGGTGACTGGTAGCATGTGTGTAGGGGGTAGGGGGGGCAAAAGTCAAAGAGAGAGAGAGAGAGAGAGAGAGAGAGAGAGAGAGGAAACCCATTATATTCACTTGGACAGTTGTAAATCCATAAACACATTTAATCCCCTTGCACAATTCTTCAAACCCTCTTGCACAATTCTTCAAACCCTATCACATTTCAATCTCTATACCATTTAAGTGCACATTTAATCTTCAGTGTCTCGTTGAGACCTGGATAGACATCAGCTCTCAGTTCTATCTGCCATTTTAATTCCCGGACTTGCAGGAATGTGTCCATGTCCCCTACAAATTCTGTTATTTTTTCCAGCGCTGTGAATTTGAATCCTGTGAAGTTTGGGCAAATAGCACTGTGTTTAGCCAAGGCATTCAAACTGTCCTATTTTTGTATTGCTGCAGTGTGTTCCTTAATATAGCTACTCAGCTTTCTGTTTGTTTTGCCGATATAGAAATTCCCACAGTGTTCACAGAAAGCACATTAGACTACATTTTTTGTGTTGCAGTCACAGTTGTCATGTAGACTGACAGTTCTGTTGCAGTACGGGAAGGTGACATTGTTGTCTTTTCATATGTGTATACAGGCAACACACTTGCCGCAGTCAGACATTCCAGGTTCTAGCGATACAACAGGGATACAATAGATATATGGTAGGTGACTTACATGTGCCTGTCTGCATGAACAGGTGCCAGCATCAACAAAGGCACACTCACACAGGGACGCACACACATTGACACACTTGGCAGGGCCAGGAGTGCAACCCATCACTAGTGGGATTGCCACAACACATCAATGTGCAGGTATCACATGCACCGCATGGGTCATACAGAAGTCATATGGGCACAGAGTATGTGGAGGTGTCAGACATCAAACAGCATGCTTCTGTATGCTCTGGGGATTGTAGTGAGTGTGGATGTGGACATATACACCATACAACACACACACAAACATACAGGGTGCCAGTTCTGACATGCATGGGTGCATGTCTGCATGGGTGTGTGGTGGTCAACTGTGCCAGCTGGCTGTACAGGGGTAGGTGTTGGGTATACCTTGGCATCAGGCCACATGACAATGACCTGCATTGTGGCTCAGGCCTATAGTTTCTGCATTTGCCCAAACAGGTGGGTATTGCATCCCCCATCCAGTCACCTGGGTGACTTTTGTGTGTGGCCAATGCTGTGGATCACTTAAAATGTATGTATTCCTCAGTCCATAACATGGATGGTGTCTAGGATGTGCACACCTCCCACATGCATGTACAGTGACATGTGGAACTGTACCTGGGGTGTCTGGCCCATTTTGTGAACACAGATTGTCATCAGATGTGCCAGTCTTGGCCACCTGTGTCAGGAACTGGTAATGGGCAGCAGGTTTACCCTGCACCTACATTGATAGCATGCTAACAGCATTCCCTGATGTCAGTGTCATCTGTCCATACAGGGCATGTTGTCAAGCATGGTATGTCCATTGTGACTCACATGTGAAGGCACCATAGGTGGTGCAGGTGTCCATTGGAGAACATGGAGGTGCACTGTCTGCATGTACGTGCATATTGGACAGATGGGCAGGGTGACATGCCCTCTGTAGCCCACTGCTATCACTGCATAGTTACTATCAGTGGCCAATATGCAGTGCACTAATGACATATTGGCTGTTGCCTAGGCATGTGTGTGCGTATGACACATGGGTTGAGTGTGTGCTGTGGGTAATAGTGGGAGTGCTAACTGTGATTGGCTGGCCTTGATGTCACATGTATGGGTATGGCTTTGCACCCCAGCCTCTCAGATAATTTACATCTGTTATCCCTGTATGGTTGACATTGCGATATATAGTAAGGTCACCATTGAAGACATAAGCAAAATCCCTTCCACATTGCCCACAGGTGTCACACACTCACAACGACCTCTATACAGGATACAAGTTACAAATACACACACACCTGTCATGTCTGGGAGCAGAACCCCTACCTAACTAGTTTATTACACTACAGCACTATGCAGTTATAGTACGCGCCATGGATATTACTGGAGTACTTTTTCCCCAAAGGTGTATTTCACAATGAATTACATCAGCAGGATTGCCAAAAAAGGGCATTTTAACTGTACTGCAAGTGACTAACCTAAAATGCATTGCTCCCTACACAGACAGTGAGACGCACACAAAACATCCACAACTGACATGTGTGGGTAAATAAACCCTGACCGAGGTCTATAGCACACTCCAGCATGGAGCTGTTATAGGATGCACCACAGGGATTACTAGAGGAATCCTTCCCAAAAAGTGTATTTCACAATGAATGATATCAGTAGGATTGCCAAAGAATGGCATTTCAACTGTACTGCAAGTGACTAGCCTAAAATGCATTGCTCAACACACAGACATTGAAACACACACAAAACATCCAAAACTGCCATGGGTGGAGAGGGAACCCTACCACAGTTCTAAATCACACTACAGCAGTACGCAGTTACAGGACACGCTACAGAAATTATTGAGCTACAACCTTCCCAGAGGTGTATTTCTAGGTGGGTGACATCAGCAGCCTTGCCCAAGTTGAGTATATGAATTCTAAGGAGTGTGAGTACCCTAAAAAGCATTGTTCTCTACTCAGTCAGAGACAGACAGATTCACACACACATTGGCCAGGTTTGGGGTTGGAACATCTACCTAACTACATTATCACACTACAGTAGTACGCAGTTACAGGATGCGCTACAGAGATTACTGGGTTATGACTTTCCCAGAGGTGTATTTCTAGGTGAGTAAAATCAGCAGCCTTGCCAAAGTTGAGTATATGATTTGTACGGAGTGTGAGCAGCCTAAAAAGCATTGCTCTCTACTCAGTCAGAGACACACACACAAACACACATTTGCCAGGTCTGGGGTTAGAACACCTACCTAACTACTTTATCACACTACAGCAGTATGCAGTTACAGGACATGCTGTGGAGATTACTGGGTTATGACTTTCCCAGAGGTGTATTTCTAGGTGAGTGACATCAGCAGCCTTGCCAAAGTTGAGTATATGATTTGTACAGAGTGTGAGTAGCCTAAAAAGGATTGCTCTCTACTCAGTCAGACACACACACACACAAGTTGCCAAGTCTGGGGTTAGAACTACTATCTAACTTGTTTATCACTACAGTAGTACGCAGTTATGGGATACGCCATGGAGATTACTGAGTTACAGCTCTCCTAAAGGTGTATTTCACATTGGATGACCTCAACAGGCTTGTCATAATACTGCTATGGGGAGAGGGTGTGTGCATGGGCCATAACCCATTCATGTAGGGGTTGACATGCCACATGCGGGCACACACGGGGTCATATGTCACAGGTATGTGTATACAGCTACTAGATGACTACTTCCTTGTACAGTCATGTTGCACAGCTGTCATGTTCACCACATAGTCTATCATGTGGACAGGTACTGGTGGCTAGTATCTGCAGTGAGTGACATCTGCACCTCATGTGTCTGGGGCCCTTTGGCTGTGTGCAGGGTGGGACAGGCCCGTATGGCTCCTTGTCACGGTCACCCTCTTCCACACATCTATGTCTGTCTACCTTTGGCTTATTATAGTGTGTTGTCCTTACATATATGTCTATATTTCTATCCACTATGTGTGCAAGGCAGGAGTGGTGCATACTGTCTTGTGTCTGCACTAAGAACTGCGACTGTCAGATATGTCTGGTCCACTGGTGTTTGCAGACATGGCCTTCATGTGTTTAAGTGTGTGAGCATGCACAGTATGACCTTTCAGTATGTTGTTGACAGACATTGCCTTCATTCCTCTAAGTGTGTGAGCATGTCCAGTATGGCCATCTGTATTGCATGTGTGGATCAAGTCCAGGTAGTTTGTACTGCGGTGCTGACCTTTGTGCTGTACACCGACAGGTAGCGTGCTGTGTCTGCAGGATATCCATCGGTCATTTGGCATTGACTGTTACTACATTTCTGCATAGTGGCAGGGGACGCCTGACTGTTTCTACATTTCTACACAGGAGTGGTGGGGGCAAATCTGACTGTTACTATAAGTGTATGTAGGATGGGGGGCACACCTGACACTTGTACACATTTGCTAAGACTGTACTGGTATGTCGGGTACTCCATTTCAGTCTGTAGTCTTAGCTATCGTACTGGCTAGAGGCATACCAGTGTGCTACAGATCTTAGCTTTAATTACCTACACATTAGTTTCTGACTTCCTAGCCTTCACAACTTACATCCAACTGCCTGGCCTGCTGTAGTCCGTCTGTGTAGGCCTGGGGATGTGGTTACCCATATGGCTCATTCAGAGGCCATAGTACAGCACTTGTTTGTGTTTGTCTACACCTATCCTGCTGGCTGTAACTGTTGTTGGGTATGTGACCCCACCCCCCAACTGGCATGTGTCAGTCACTTACCTTGCGGGTGTCCCAGTATTGAGGGTGGTGCTGCAGGGCTGCCTATATCGGATGCACATAGATCCCTATACATGGGTGAGCACAGGTAGTGTCATGTTTCGCATCCCTTTTACTGTATGTGCGAGTCAGAGAGAGGTGGCATTCCCTGGGTCCCTACTGTGTCAGTGCATGTGCTATGCATTGCCTCTTTGCCAAGGCCAGGGCATACTGGGCATGCCTCCTTCTACCTAGTGGGGCAGGCTCAAGTTGTTCATCTGAGTCACTCTGTGCCTGTGCAGGCCTTGGCAATGGTGGGGGCTGTGTGGCCCTGCCCCATGCTCTTCCTGCTGCAGCTGTTTCCGCAGGATCACAGGATCATATTGTGTAGCATGGCACATACAAGGACAATTTGGGTACATGTAGTTGGTGAGTACTGCAAGGCTCCACCAGATGTGTCCAGGCACCGGAACCGTGACTTGAGCATCCCAAACACATGCTCTATTATGATTCATGTTTGTGTGTGTGCCTCATTATGGAGTTCTTGTACGGGTGTGTGTCATCAGCCATGGCTCCAGTGTGTATCTAGCATCCCCCACTAGGTGACCATGTGGGATGTCCCCATTGGCAAATGTCTGGTACAGCAGCGTCAGATGCCAGATGTGGGAATCATGGTAGCTTCCAGGGCAGCCAGCACACACATTCATTATTATGCCCTGGGCATTGCACACGACATGGCAGTTGGAGGGAAAGCCCTTGCAGTTGATGTAGACCCTACCCTGCTCACCAGGTAGTGCTTTGATGCATATGTGCATGCAGTCTATTACACCCACTACCTCAGGGTATTCTGCTATTTGGTGGAAGGGATGCATATTGCTGGCCAACGCCTTATGGGTGATGGGGAAATATATGTGTTCACTGACATGTGCTGACATGGCATCCAGGAACTGGTGGAGTACCCTGGATGCTGATGCCTGTGAAATCCCCATCATATCCCCAGTTGTCCTTTGGAAGGTACCTGTAGCTAGTATTCTTTGGCCTACACATACCTTGGTATCCACTGGGATGGGTTCTCCTCTGTTAGTTCTGTGTGCGAGGTGTGGCTGGCACAACTCAACAATTTGCTGTAGGAGGTCCCTGTCCACCCTATAGTGCTCCACTATCTCCAGCTCATGTAGCCCTTGGTAGGTTAACCTGGGTCTGTACACTCTTTTCCGTCTCCTCACTGTGGGTTGCTCAGCAGCATTCACATCCTCAGCACCCTCAGCCTCTTGCACATGCTTGTTTATGATAGCAAAAGCAGCTTCTAACATTTTTTCTCTTGCTTTCATTTTGTAAAATTTCCCCGTCTGTATACACCGGTGGTGCAGAGTTTTTGGGAAAAACAAGGGGGAAAGGTGTTTGCATAGTTTATAATGGTGTGCTGATCTGGGCTGGTCTGCTGCCTGTGTAATTGGCTGATTCTGATACATTTCACCTGTCAGCTAAGCTTGTTCTCCTTGATTACCTTCCTACTGCTGTTTTCCCTTCCCATTGCCTCCCTGTTTAAGCCTGTGTGCGCGCCGCGCAAATGAAGTGCTCAAATATGCACAGAGCTACTATTTCCTGGTGTAACTTCCTTTTTCTTCCTGTAAATCCCGGTGCACAGCGTGCACACCCACTTACACTTTGTAAAGAGTGCTAGGCAGGTTTAGACACACCCCTAGTTTAGCTGTGCTAAGCTCAGAGGAATCCCGAGCCACAGGGCTCCAATCCACTTACAGTATACCTGACACCCCCCCCCATGATGTCACCTATATCCTAGTCTTGCACCCAGCTATTTATACTCTTACACTCTTGGGACCTGCCTCACACCCTGGGGAAATCTGGGATTCACTATCCTTCCCCTCATTTGCATAGGATTGCCTGCTAATGCATAAGTACATGTCCTACACTGAGCCTCCCCCCTTAGCAGCCATTACTCACTGGCCAGGTTGTCTTATGCCTGTCATTGACTTGCATGGCAGAATACTGCTTTTAGTTAGAATGCTTATTTTAGGTTTACTTTATTATTTCCCCCCGATCCTGTTTTCGCACTGCTGCCCTATGCGTAAACAGCAGAAATCGGCGAAAAAAATAAAAGGTTTTTTTTTTTTTTTTTGGCCATTGGCATGCTTCCTCAATAATATGCAGCCTTTATTTGGAGCTGTCATAGCTGCGTTTTGTAGTTTGCAGAAATGTACTCGGTTACTAACCGAGTACATTTCTGCAGACAGCAGTCGTCCTGCACTGACAGCTGCCGGCTTCCTGGATCGCAAATTACCCTCATTTGCATAGTTTTCACCTGCAAATGAGGGTAATTTGCATACAGGAGCTTGGTCCGTGCAGGATTAGTCTAGGAGCTCACGTGCACGTCCTGGATCGTACATCGACCATATTGCCTAAAATAGCTCTTAAACTAATCCTGCATGCTCTACAGGGCTTCATAAATCTGGATGAAAGACATTTTGTGTTTTTATACATTCATTTTCTATTATCCTTTTCAAATACTGTTGGCAGCATAAATACACTTGCTAAGTATGCTATTTACCCCATCAATACTAAATTTATCAAATAAGTCTTTTTTTCTGAATGATAGTTTATATATTCTCCAGAGAAGACATGTTTATTTCTTCTATTGTTTTTTTACCACTGAATTGTACTTACATCTGTATTCCCAAATTTTACACCTAACACAGAAATTTAATTCATTGAAAAATAAATACCCCAATCTTTATTACAGCACCTAAACCATTACTTTTGTCTTTATTTAAAACCATCCCTATCATCTCTAGACACTCATTTGTGCAAATTATTACTTCTTTTATCCAAATTTTGTTTTTGCAATTATTATAATGTCATCTGCATATGTTAATAGAACTGGAATTCTTAACCTTTCAGGTGTTATTTACCCTACCTCCTTCATTATGCAATTTATTTCACATACTATCATATTCATAACTAATACAAAGAGTGTGCAACTCATTAGACATCCCTGTCTTACACTCCTCTTCATATGTACCTTTTGTCTTAACCAACCATTTATAATTATTTTTACTTTATTATTGCTATATGTGGACATACATAATTTCCTGACTTTCCTACTTATATACATACAAATTCATATATACAAATATTTCAAGCACGGGAATTATTGCCCTTCTAGCTTGCCAATATACCAAAACACTTGTTCCAATAATAAGTGTCCAGGCTGTTCTTAAAAATATCTAAAGTAGTACTTGCATTAATGCAATTTTGTAGTCTGTTCCATGCATCAGCTATTCTGTCAGAGAAGCAATTAGTACACTTTTTATTTCTGTAGAATCTTCTACATAGTTTGTCTGATGATTCTCTAGTACTTTTTGATAACTCAAAACATTCAAAGAGTAGTTGTCTCTAAATGCCCTATATACCTGAATAAGATATCCTCTTAGATATCTATAAGAAACAATGTACAAGTTCAGATATTTTAGTCTTTCATAATAACTTAAATGTTTATATCCATGGATGCTCTTGGTATATTTCTGCTATACTCTTTCCAGTTTATTCATGCTTGTTTTCTTATATGGTTTCCATATTGTTATTCCATACTCATGTTTTGGTCTTATGTAACTAACAAACAATGACTTCATCATTTTTGATTTCCTAGACTTTATAAATCTTTTTATACAACCTATAGTTCTATTACTATCATTAACCAATTGGTTGATATGATTAGAAAAATTCATAGCTGAATATACTCATATACCCAGGTCCTTAAATGAGTCTACAACTTAAATCAATGTGTGCTGCATTAAATATTCACCTTTCAGTTTATGTCTCCCAAATATCATATGCTTAGTTTTTGATGTATTTATCAGCATATTATTTTCCTGTGCCAAAATGGTCAAATTAGTCAAGTTATTTTGCAGACATGCCTTATCTGTAGCACATGTAATCAGTTTACCCAATTTTAGGTCATCTGCATATAGACTATAGAACGTATATTATATTCTTTCATTAGTATCCATAATATTCTATGTCCAATTGTCTGAAATGCCTTTTTAAGGTCTCCTTTCATTATTTTTGCTTCTTCTTTTCCTTTTGTAATATCATCCAAAATTTCTCTATCATTAATAATTATTGACAACTCTTCCCCTTTATACTATATATGCTAGCTTTCATAATTTGTTCAATTTTAGTTTCAAATCTCTTTTGTATTATTTTCATAAAGATCTTACAATCTTTATTATTCAATACTACCGGCCTCCAGTTTATTTTAATTATCTTCTAGCTTCCTCCTTTCTTATGAATTTAATTAGTCCACTGCATAATTCTTTATGCACAAATCCTTCATTCAACTATTCATTCAAAATCTTTACAAATATTTTTTACCAATCCCTTAGATTTTTATACATTTCATACGCTACTCTATCTGGGCCTGCAGCCAAATCTATATTGACTTATCCTAATACTTTATCAAGCTTATTTAAAGAAATCTCCTTTTCCAACTGTTTATTCACTTTTTCTGTTAACCATTTTACTTTCCATGTTTTTTCATTAGCTTATTTCTTTCTTTAAACATTTCTTGTACATATTATATCACACTGTTTATAAACTTTTCCTGAGTTCTTTCTATTTCTCCTTTTACATCTTTTATTTATCTCATTACACTACCATCTTCCTTTACTAATCTGATAAAGTAACTCAACACTCCTGCTCTTTTTCTTTTTAAAATTATATTTGCTTATATAACAATTCTTGATTTTTTCTTGATTTCTTTCACATTCTTTTTCTTTGCCATAGTACATTCTATCATTATGTTCTAAATCTTCCAATGCATTGTTATATGTTGTTTTATATTTTTCTTTCTCTACTTTTTCAAATCATGATGCCATTGTAAAACACATTTTTATATTTTTCCTTAAATATCATCCACCATTCAGATCAATTTTTATAAAATGTTCTCAAAGCAATATGATCTTTCTATAAATGTATTACTAATTTCTTTACTTCTTCATTCCATGCTTTTTTATTTATCCTTTTTATTCCTTTGCCTATTTTATATATTCCTTGTTTTCTTTTACCTCTAGCCATATTGCAAGATGATCAGAAAATCCTGTTTCAACTACCTCACTTTCTGATACTATAAAATAATATATTTCAGTTTTATGCATACCCCTTTTGTAAGTCCATGAATTTTTGTCCCAAAGTTTTAACTTACATTTTATAACTTCTAACATTTTTCTTATATCATTTCCTTTCTTTTTACACTTGCCTCTTAAGTCACAGTTAAAGTCTTCTGTTATTATAATATTCATATTTATCACTACATAATCTAAAATCTGATGAAATAAGCTTTCTCTTTCTTTACAGTTAGTATAAGCATATCATTTTATAATTCTATATACTTGCCTTTACCACTTTAAAAATACATTAATCTTCCGATTTTTGCTAAAGTTACATCTAATATCCATACCTCTCAACCTGGAAACATCAAAAATCTGGACAAGGCCCATGAAAAATAGGTACAAAATCTGTCCGCTGATTAACGTAAAATTTGCATATATAATTACATAACCCCACCCACTCCAATGGAACCGCGGGATACCAACTTTCAAATGCAAACTGAAGAACAGACAACCAAAATATGGCACCAGAGTCGGTCCCATTACCTGGCTATTTCACCCCATTTACCATAAACACTAATGTGTGCATACTGCTTTAATTCTACAATGATTATTTGGATTTTATTTTTACATTTTATAGCACAATGCACAAAAACTAATAGATATCTGCTAAACAAAGCAATACTGTCTCACAATGAAAATAGACTTGGCATTAAAATTTCTTTGCCCTTGAAACTCACATTCATTGAAACAGCATTGAAACCAACACCACATCCAAAGAAAATGCATCTGGCCAGTGGTGGATAAAGATTACCTTTCGACTGTTTTCAAATCATAGGCCCCTTGCACACAAAACAAGAAACATACATGCGTTCTTTGATACACCTTCCTGACTTTATTAAATTATATTCCTTGTATAATACAGCACACTTGTTAGATTTAAGTTTGAGCGCATTTTAAATTTATTGTCTAAACATTTTTCCAGTAGGCAATGAAAGAAAATGCATGAACCAATAATGACAAAACTGCTTAATTCAGAACATTTCCATCATAAAAGTCTACTTACACACACACACACACACACACACACACATATATATATATATATATATATATATATATATATATATATATATATATATATATATATAAAATGACAGTAATATTCACAGCTTCTCGCACTTATTTTCAATTTCAGCTTTTTTGGGGGAGGCAAAAAGCCAAAAAACAGACACATTTTAAACATTGCTTGTACAATTTTGGAAAGTTGCTTGAATAAAATGTTTAGCACCATGCATTTCACTACCAAGTCTTGAACACAGGACCCTGTGCACTACAGTCTGAGTAACATACCACTAAGCCAAATCAGCAGTTTCCTAAATGACAGGAAGACTGAAACTTAAATGGCTATCATTTAGTGAATTCAGTTCTCACTTCTCACCATATCTCTCAACCTCTTAGCACAAAAAAACTGGACAAATCCAATAATGGGGGAATACAGAATTCAGTTCTCACTTCTCACCATGGTTCTCAACTTCTTAGCACAAAATAAATTGGACAAAGCCAATAATGGGGGAATACAGCCCAAAAATAGGGACACATTTCAAATTCTGATCATATAAACAATTAGAAAATTGCTATGATAAAAGGTTTTGTGTTACTATTTATTTTCTGAAGAATATGAAGTCTGAAATTCAAATGCCTGTCATTATTTAGTGAATTCAATCTTGCAGTGATTTGCCACAAATATCCTGAAAACCACAGATTTAATGAGGAACAGAACAAAAATATGAGACATAAATTCACAAGTGGTGTTGGCTGGGGACTTTAGGCTCTTTTTATCTGTATCCAAGGTACAGGGTTTGAGACTGAGTACCTCTAGCCACCAAGTGTATTCCCTTGGGGGCATTTTCACACACACACACACACACACACACACACACATACCTCTCCCATTCACGGAAAATGGCTTAAGGAACTCCATGTAGCACAGTACCAGTTGTTAGTGAAAATAAGCATACCTTAGGCTCAAGTCCTAGTCATTAGAATAACTCCCCCATTGTTTCAGTTCACTCCTTCACAAGCGCAGAAATAAACTCCGTTCACAAGTTTGCAGCAGCAATCATGTCCCCATTCAATAAGCAGAAATAAACTCCGCTCACAAGTAGAAACTCCATGCAGAGCTCTGCAGCAGCAGTCATTTCCTTGCAGATCCATTCAAACAGCTGGAAATGCATGCACATGAGCCCTTGAGCTTAATTCCAACAGACTGTCAGAGCTGATGTCATCACTCTCATGATGACATCAGCTCAAAAGCATGAAAGAAAAAAATTTAAAAAAAAGCTGGAAAAAAATTGGAAATGAAGGGGTGCCACTCGGGAATCGTGGCACCCCATTATTTGGACCCCGAAACTCAGTAAAAAAACAAATAATTTGGTACATTTGGGAGGTATGCTAATATATTTACTGTATTGCTACAGAATATGGCTATTCCAGAACATCTCTAATTTCCCAAATTCCAGACGATCTTTCCTCTCCATAGTTTCTGTTTTTAACCTTTCTTCATTTATTAAAAATATTGTGTCTTATAATATAATTACATCTACATAACATGTGTTACACCAGTCCATAATCGCTGTTCTTTTACTATATTCTTAAAACTATTCACATATACAGAAAGCACTCTAAAATTTTTATTTTCTCTTTTCCTTAGATTCGTGATTTTATAAGTTCCTATCTGATTACTAGAATCAATTTCTTAATAGACCATTCTATTTATTTTTATTTATTTATTTTATTTTACATTTGTTAACTGGGCTAGTCTGGCTGGATACATGTCCATTTTCAGCAGAGGCCCGAGGAGAAAAGCTCCACTATCAGACTAAGACACTACGGATTAGGAAGTAATTAAATAAGACAAACAAATAGCATAATGTACTCAGGTAAAATACAATTACATATATGGTTTTCATGGACTAGTCTAAGTAAACGACAAACAAAGTTCAGACAAGGGGCTGAGGAGAATAAGCTCCAGTCTTAGAAAATACAAAATAAAGTTAAAAAAGTATCAGTAGTAACTGGTCGTGACAACAAAAACAGGTATTGGCTAAACTAAATATTATACAGTGTTAAATATGCAGGTTGCTAGAGAAACAGGTAAGTAAATGTAGTTATTGTTAAGGAAAAGGGAGAAAATAAAGTAAACAGAAAGAGGAAAAAGTACAGTAATTGTTAGGTACAAGTATTACGGACTAAGTAGGTCAAGGGAATAGCCAGTTGGAGAAGGAGAGGAGGAGGTAAAGATATTGATGAAATGTAAGGTAGCAGTATTATAGGAGCTCAGCTAAAATAAGCAAGAGACAGAAAAAAAAACAGAAGGTCAGAAGGGGATGCATACAGAAATTTGAAAAAGAGTGATGGTACGGAAAAGGGGGCTGTGGAAGTCAGTGAAAGTTAGTACAGGGGAGCAGGAGTACTCAGGAGCAGAGTAGAGTGAGTAATAAGGTTGTTGAGTTCAGTCGGGATTGGAGCATGGACATAGCCAATGAATTAGTAGGTGAGTTTTCATTTGTTTTTTGAAAAGGTGACATGAGGCTAGGGAGGTCAGCTCTGCTGGGAGTTTATTCCAGTAAGAACCGATAGTGTTTGCAAATAGGGAATCCCTGATTTATTATGAGATTTCAATGTGGTAACTAGAAGCTTGTTGGCTGATCTGAGTGTAGTGAGATTTTTATAAGGAGTGATGATTTTGTTTAGTATGGGTGTGTTGGAGGGTAATGTAGAATTTTAAAAGTGATGATCAGTTGTTGTAGGAGTATTAGGTTTGGGAGTTCAAGCCAGTTTAGTTTCTTTAAGTTATGACAGTGATGAGTTTGGAATGGAGAGCCAGTGGCAAATCTGGCTATACTGTGGTAGGCATTATTTAGTTTCTTCAGATTAGCTTTAGATATGTTGATAAAGGAAGGAGAGGCATACAGTAATGTAGAAATAAGGTGAGTTTGGGCTAGAGCCAAGAAAGGGCTTAAGTCTGTACAAGGCACCAATCTTTTTATTGACTGTCTTGATAGTTAAATCAATGTGATAGTCAAAATTTAGCTGATTATCTATGGTGACACCTAGCAGTTTGGTGCAATAGTCAGGTTTGATGATAGTGCCATTACAGGATGCAACGGAAAAAGTAATTGGGGTGGATTTAAAGGTTGGGGTGAAGAGTAGTAGTTTTGTTTTTTTGGGATTTAGGAGGAGACAGATGTATTGAAACCATTTTTCTGCTGCAGTGAAGACCAATTGGGTAGCAGAGTGGAGTTCTGCTGGGGAAGAAGCAGAGCAGATGAGAGTGGAATCATCTGCATACTGTATACAAGTGGATGTAGGGAGGGAAGTGGGTAGGTTATTTATGAAAATTGAGAAAAGTAGGGGACCTAGGATGGATCTTTGTGGAATAGTAACTGGGAGTTGAGACGATAGATGGCTGTCCCAGAGGACAGCTTGTTTTCTATTAGTCAAGTATGAGTTGAACCATTGTAAAGCTTGTGAATCCAGTGAGAGGGATTTTAAGGTATCAAGGAGAAGTTGATGGTTGACCATATCAAATGCTTTTGAGAGGTCCAAGAATAGTGCAGAGGAGAACAGGTTGTTATTGTGGTTTTTATTGATAGTGTCAGTGAAGGAGAGAAGGGCGGTAGAAGTACTGTGGTGTGGTCTAAAACCATGTTGAGAGTCCACAAGCAAGTTGTTATTCAAGAGATAATGTAGAAGTTGATGGTGAATGCAGCGTTCCATTATTTTGGATAGAGGAGATAGAAGGGCAATAGGTAAAAATGGAGAGTTCATTGGAGTTTCCTCCTTTATGGAGGGAATAATATGGGAGATTTTCCAGCAGGATGGGATTTTGGATTCAGTTATAGTTCTGTTTATTAAGATGGAGACTGGGTAGGCTATTTCAGTTGCAGCTAGTTGTAGATATTCGGCTGGAAGTTTGTCAGCAGAGGGTGCAGGGTTTGAGTTTGATAGTAGTTTACATTATGTAGGTTGTTGAGACGGTTCTAAACTTTAGCGTGTGGGTACTGTTTTGAGTGGGGGTAATTTGGAGGGATGGGGGGGGAGTCATGGTGCTTGCAAGAGAGGTGACAGTTTCAGAGAAGAAGTTGTTGAAAGTGTCGGCTATTATGTTAGGTTGTGTTTGTGCTAAGCTAGCTGGGGTAGGTGTTTTGGTGTTGCCTGGATGGAGTAGTTTGTTTATTCCTGACCAAAATTGTTTTGGGTTTTGATTTTGGTTTTGTTGATATTGAAAGTGGTAGTTTTTCTTATCCAGATAGGTAAGTTTCTTTGTTTTGTTTCTGAGGTGTTTGAAGTTTTGATGGTCAATAGGGTTTTGTGGATCTCCATTTATTCCATAATTTATTCCTAGCTCATAGTTTGTTTAGTAGTTTTAGAGAGCCATGGGGCTGCTTTGGAACTGACTCTGACTAAGCGGGAAGGGGCATGCTGGTTGAGAATTTGTAGGAAGGTATTGTTGAAATGGGTTACTGCTTCATCTATGGGGAGGTATTTTAGGGTTGACCAGTTATATTCCTTGAGTTCATTTTGAAAGGAGGTTAGGTTGAATTCAGTTTTGTTATATTTGGTTCGATAAGTAGTTGGCTTGGGATTGTTGAATTTTTGTTTAGTAATAAAGGTAGGGAGGTGGTCGCTAATATTGTCAGGGAGTATTCCTGTTTTATAGGAGAGGGGATTGTTGTTGGTCAGTATCCAGTCTAGAATGGTTTGTTTGTGGGTGGATTTATGTATTCTAGTAGGGGAGTTGATGGTTTGATGAAAGTTAAAGAGATTAAGGTGAGTGGTGGGTGTGGGGGATATGCAGGAGTACCAGTCAATATTGAAGTCACCTAAGATTATGGTTTCCTGGGGAAAGCTACAGGAAGCCCAGCTTAGAATATTTTCTAGGGTATTAATGTTGTTGCCTGGGGGGATGTAGGAGCATATTATGTTTATAGCCTTGGATTTATTGACGTGGAGTTTGGTACAAAGTATTTCAGCATTTGCTGGGGAGGGAGGCAAGGAGTCAATTAAGGCTACCTGAAGTTGGGATTTGAATAGGAGGGCCACTCCTCCGCCCTTTTTATTAAGGCGATCCTGCCTTAAGGTGTTGTAGCCTGGGTTGTCTTTGGTACTGGGTTTTAGCCAGGTTTCAGTGAGACAGAGGATATCAAAGGCGTAGAAATCAATTAAGGCATGGAGCTGTGTGACTTTGTTGTTAATGCTACGAATATTTAGGTGAGCAATAGAGAGAGTCAGTGTAGAAGGGTGAATTGGAATAGTTAGTGGTTTGGTTTGAAGGGGTGTGATTGAGGAGGGTATTGGGACCGGGATTGGGGTGGATGTCCCCATGTATAAGTAAAAGTGTTTGTGGGGTTTGAAAGACTTTAGTGTATTTGATAGGTATTAGATATAACCGTTTGGAGGTTGTATACTTGTAATGGTGTACTTTATGGTAGAGAGGTGGGAGGTAGGGAGAGGTAGATAGTATATTAATATGTGTTTGGTTGGGTAGAAGACATGTAGTAGTAGTATGTTTGGCTAATGTAAGAGTTTGGTTCAGGTTAAGATATTCATAGGAGGTAAGTGTGTGGTAGTAAAGTAGGATGTTAAGGAGGACAATAGGAAAGATTAAGTGTTAAAGGCATGTTGTTGTAGAGGGTGGTACTAGTAAAGTTGTAGGACTGTTTGGTATGTAATGGTAGGGACAGGTAGTTTAGATAGGATTTTGGAGAGAGGGTGTGGTTATAGGAGTGAGGGGTTGATTGGTAGATGTATTTGAAGTGATGAGTGGTAGTTGTCTAATTGGGGGTGTGTCTAAGTAAGTATATAGGTAGGACCCTGGGGTGGTGGGAATTGGGGGTAGGGAGGACCAGTTGCAGAAAAACAATCAGGCAAGAAGAGAGAAACACTATGTAAGGTGTGGGTTAGGGGTGAGCTATAGGGTAATAGTGCAGTGGGGATATGTGGTGGGTGGGGAGAGTCAAAATGGGAGAAAAATAGTGTGTTCTACAGTACAATACTCTGAAAAATATGGGAAAAGAATAGTGTGTGTCTTGTTAGAAAGGTCAGCGATCTTGGACAGAGCAAGCAGAAGTTCACCAAGTGAAAAAGTCTGGATAGTGGGGGAGTTTCCTTAAGGATAGCACTGAGGAAAGGAGGCAAAGAGAAAAGAGATTAAAACACTACTGGAGGCTGCTGGTTAACCTGGGAGGGAAGTATAAATAGCCTGAAGAATAAAATTTATACAATGCAAGAGTAGGACATACTTTCCAAAGGTCTACTCTGGGTAGACAGTCTTATAGGGGAGGACGTAAAATCCTATTCAGGATTGTGTTGCTTAGTATGCTATCCACAGGGCCTCTTTAGCAAGGGTAGGACAGGAACTCAGGTGTACAGGCTGATAATTATAAAGGAAGAGAGAGAAAGAGAAAAGTAAGTAAATCCATTAGTCAATGAAGCATGTAACAGATAACCGGAAACATATGCCTAAATTTAAACAAGATCAGTAAATAGACTAACACAGTTTTCAAATTCTAAAACAGTCTAGCCACACAGTCAGTGAAACACAGTAGGGAACATACATTCATGCACAGATAAGTACTAGAAAGTCATTGCAGCTAGTGACATAAACCCTAATGTGTAATTAAGTTAATCTTTGCAACAATAGCATCAAGCAGTTACAGGTATCAGAGAAATGGCAGATCTCAACATCTACAGTCTGGTGTCTATAACAACAAATAAAGGATCCCGAGAGGGATACAAATTAGAAATAATGTTGCCTCATATATGTAGGACAGAAGAAGTGGCGTTTTGCACATAGGGGCAGTAATGCCACAACAAAGCTAAACTGTTATGATTTAAGGGCATTAAATGAAACAGTGCACAAGCTAGTTCATTAGCTTCAATACCATTAGAAGACAGTAGACCTATAATGCTACGTCCACCCTTAGTTTTCAAGTTGTATGAGGTGGAGGACCACGTGGAGGCAGATCGAATTACATGGCAGGAAATGTTAACACAATATCAAGCATAGTGAAAGGGCTCACCGCTGTTGATTGCTACTAGAATGTATGCTATAGGCTAGGCTCCACAGCTCGGGGAGAGTACCAGGAGCAGTAGATAGGAGTTATTCACACAGCTTGTTCTAAACCTAACAAACGTCCTTCCTAAAGATTAGAAGCAAAAAGTGTACCTTGTGTCTGTGAGTCAAACAATGTAAACATTATATCAACCCCAGTCTTTAGGTGTATGTATTCTTTTTCATCCATTTCCTTTCTTTTTACTTTTGTACTTATTCCTTTAAATTTTCTTTTTCTGTCTTTTAGCCTTTTTCCAATAGAATTAATTTTCCCTTTTACTATCTCCCAGTTTATGTCTTCGTCATCATTTATTTCCAAACCTTCTTCTATGTCTTCTTTATTAATTTTTGCTCATCTACTTTTTCTTCTGTTTCACCTATGTCTAAAAGTTCTTCTTTTTGTTCATTTTCTTCTCTTTTTTTTTCTTTTTCCTGACAGTTATTTTCATTTTTGCAATCCATCCATAAATGTCCAATTTTGTTAAATTTATAACATTTCATTTCACATTTTTGCATCATATCTAATTTCTCCGTTACTTATCAAATGTCCTTTTCCACAAAAAAGTATGTTTTGGATTGTCTCCAGTATGTTACAACACCCCTATTCCTCTCCATATTTATCATGCTTGATAAATGTATAATTTTTCTCTTTCTTTTTTTCTCTACCACAATATTACAATCCCAGCCACCAGTCCATAAACCCCTTTTTACATAAACTTTTGCAATGTCTAGTACTTCTTTACATAAAGCTTTTAAATGTCCTTTCAAAATGTCTTTTCCTACCTTTTTTAAAATTTTACATGAATCTTCTTTTTGTTTCCTTGTTAAATTCTTTTATCACATAAAGATTCCATGGGTTACACTCTTTCTTTTTTTCATATTCTCTAAGAAAAGTTTCAATTGAAAAAACAGTCTCAAATATAATGTCACAAAATGTCGCTATGTTAATAAGAATAAATGTTCTTACCTCCTGTGCTTTTGCACCCAAATGAGCTAATTAATTGTCCCACAGTTCATACCTGTCCATTTCTTTGTCTTCTTTACTTTGAATACTTACTACATAATTCCATTTTTCATTTTCTTCAGCCTTCTTTTCTGCTAATCCACTTTTGCCTTCATTTAATTTATCTGTACATTCTATGTCACCACTATTTTTCATGATTGTATCTGCATCCTCTTTTTGTATTTTCACCATGATATCTCCCCAGGAAACATCTCTTTCATTTTCCGGCTCACTCTGCAGCACCATTTCATTAAGTAAATTGTCCCACAACTCTCCTGACTGGAGGGTTGTAATTATACATTTATCATTTACTGACTCATCTCCATCAAACCTCTTTCTTTGAAACATTTCTTCAGAATCCTGCACACATTTACTGGGCTTCATATTTGCTTTCTCCTTCATTTCTTTCACTACTCCATCATCTCCTTCGCCATTTCTCTGGGCCACCTCTGTGCCTGGAATGGAAACAGGAAGTACTCCTCCAAAATGATTCCTACTCACAATGATGAGTATTTTTTTATTTGTATACATATACACAATTCATATTTTTTACATATTTACATATTTTAACATCATTCAATATATTGATATTTCCACCCCCCCCCACTCTTTTACCCACAACCAAAACCATATTTTTCCAGTATTTTTGCCAATGTCCATTTTCCATTGTATCTGATTTCATTAAGTATTTCATTTTATATAGTCTGTGTTACATAGAATATGATTCTGTCAATTTTCTTATGGATCTTGTCCCATAAAATCCATACTCTATCATCCAAACACAAGACAAGTCGTTAGCAGTAGAACAGGGTCCTTAGATAAAAAAGAAAGATACAGTTTCCACATGAATATCCAATAGACCCCTCAATGGCTATATCTGTAGATATAGAGTTTGCAGTAAATTTCCACAGGAACTTTCAATGAACCACTCAATAAGTAAAATCTGCAACAAATTTATTTATTTGGTGAGCACTTTTGTGGCATAGATACACCACTTCATCAGACCTATTACTAATGAAACATCCAACTCTTATATATCCATGTTAATTAAAAGACAACCAATCATCAGTCAACAACTATTAACTTGAATACACCTTCCTTCAAAAATAATACATCATTACTAAAAACTAACAGTTTAAGAATATACTATACATCCCTATCAGTTAAGAACATTGTATTAAAAGTAAAAAGACATATGTTGCAGTGTGTATAACTGTTATGCCAAATTATACAACTTTATTTTATTTTCTGGACAATGGTCTTGACTTTAACAGGGGTTTAAGGGGTACCTTGTCATTTAAACTCCTTACTTTGTCTGCCCTGAGTCTCACTATCCACCTACTTTCTGTTGTCTCTGTCAGGTTCATGATATCGCCCCCTCTTTCACTTCCATAGACCATTTCTACAGCAAGAAATCTAAATGTGTGTGAAGTGTCTGTTGTATTAACATGTTTAGCCAAAGCATTTGTGCATGAATAAACAGGAAAATGAGGCTTTAAAAAACCTGCAGATGGACCAAAGTATTGTGATAAAACCTGTGGACAAAGGGGGTCCCATAGTAATTATGGACAGTGATTACTATGATCGAACCATGCGAGATATGTTAGGTGACAATAAAGTTTACAGTTTGATTAGTCCTGCAGAACTTAGAAAATTGACAGTAAATGTTGAACACAATTTGTATGATATGTTACTGAATCATTTGATAGATTTGGACTTATATAACTATTTTAGAGTACCCAATCTATATTTACAATATGTTATTGTTTCTGTCAAATCTTTATTATTTTTAATTATTCCTTTTAATACTTTCTACATACTTAAAGAGGCTGCATGCACAATCAGATTTATCAGCCACAGCCCCCCCTTGTTCTTCTTTCATATACAAAATTCCCCTCTTAACTGGGTTTAGTCTTGACCCTGAAATAAATGAAAAAATTGTCTGCATGATTTCTTTTTCATATTTCATTGGCATCATATAAACATTTTCAATATAAGCTATTTTACCTATTATTATCATGTTTATTAAATGTGTTTTCTTTTTGTATGAAAACATATATGTCTTCCAAAATGAGATCATGTCTTCGAATCCTTTAATAGGTTTATCCCATTGTTCATGTCTGTATTCTGTCCTTAAAAATATTATTCCTAAAATATCTATACTCTTATTATATTCCGCACTTCCTATAATACCTTCATACCCAAATCCTTTGCTTTTCTCTTTATGCTTAAACCAATTTTTTTAACCATGTAGTCAATTTTCATTATTTTTTCCATCCAGACATTATTTTTTTTGCTATTACACAATATCATCAGTGAAAGTATACATTGGCAACTGTATCTCCTGCATCATTCTATATCCTCCCTTACTTTACATTGTGCTCATGATTATAGCAAAGATCATATTGCTTGCAGGATATCCTTGTTTTATACCACAATCTATTTTATTTATTTTATTTATTGCAGTTTGTTACCCAGGAAAGTCCATTGGGCCTAAAATAGCCCATTTTCAATGGAGGCCCGAGGAGAAAACCTCCAGCAGAAAACTCCAAACCGAGAAATATTATTTACAATATTCAAAAGTAGAATAACTCATGTACAGCATTTTAAGATATTTACAATAATAACAAAATAATGTCCAAGTTGTACAATTCATATGCAAGTAGTACATCATATATGGAGACAATAGAAATATACACATCCAATGGCTAAGTGCGAGTATAAAAAGGTTTAAGAGAGGTGTAAGGTTTTAGGAAGGATGAGAGCAGGAGCATTCCCAGAGAGAAGAGAGATGAGAGTGGAGTAAGGTTTTAAAGGAAGGGAGATTCTGGGTAGTTCTAATTTGTGTTACATTAAGTTACATAATCTAGCCAGGGAGAAGGACAGTAGGAGTTGCCCTGGGGAACGTAAAGGCTTGTGAAGTTCAAGGAGATTTTGATTTGCGGATCTTAGTGTTCTATGAGGTTGCCGGATTTTTAAGGTAGAAGAGAGAGAAGGACAGTTAGAGGATTTAAAGATGAGCTTATGTACTGTTGTTAGTTGAATGAGAGTTAGGTAGTTTGGGAGTTCTAACCAGTTTAGGGCATGGAGGGAGTTACAGTGATGAGTGAAGGATTTGGATCCTGTGACAAACTTGGAAATTATTGCAGTATGCAGATAGCTTTAGTTTCAGGGTTGATTGGAGATTAGTAAGTAGTGGAGCTCCATAAAGAAGAGAGGGGATAAGGTAGGTGGTGGATAGTAGTTGTTTGGATGAAAGAGAAAGGTAGTGTCTGTGACGATAAACCATTCCAAGCTTTTGATGAGTTTTTTTTTAATATTAGTTTGAAGGTGGATGTCGAATGTTAGGTGGTCATCAATAAGGACGCCCAGAAGCTTTGCATGGGGAACTATTTCAATAGAGGTCTTGTTTTGACTGAGTATAGAGAATGATATTTTGTCCATAACAGTGTGTCTAGATGGGGAGAAAATCATTATTTTGGACTTGGATGCGTTAAGGGCTAAGTGATTGTCTAGCATCCAGGATTCCATGCAAGTGAAGGCCTCTTGAGTTAAGTTCATTAATGTGGAGAGAGTTTTGGCAGAGCAGATGATGGTAGAATCATCTGCATGTTGGATGAGTTTAGCATTTGGGATGTGTTGATAGAAGTCATTAATAAAAATGTTGACTAGTAAGGGGCCCAATATGGAGCCTTGAGGAACCCCTGTTGGAGTATGCAGGAAAGAAGAAGTACAGTTGTTCCACTTGACAGCTTGTTCCCTAGCTGATAGGTAGCTGGTGAACCAGCTGATGGAAGAAGAGGAAAGGTTGAGATGGGAAAGCTTAGAAAGGAGGAGCTTTTGGGAGGCAGTAGCAAAGGCCTTAGATGAGTCGAGGAGGAGGGTAGAAACTATTTTACCAGCATCCTGGGCAGAGTTGATTTCAAGGAAGGAAAGGAGGGCAATGGTGATGCTATGTCCTGGTCTAAACCCATGTTGTGCTGGAGTCAATAGTTGGTTGTCAAGCAGGTAAGGTAAAAGTTGCAGGTGGATACATTTTTCCAGAATCTTAGAGATAGGGGACAGGATAACTATTGGGTGAAAGTTGGAGATTGTAAAGTTGCTACCTCCTTTGTGGAGGGGGATGATGAAGGCTTTTTTCTAGAGGAGTGGTATGCAGGACTCTTGGATGGAATGGTTAATTAGGATGGAGATAGGAAGAGCTATGCCATCACAGCTAATTTGAGAAAGTTGGATGAAATGTTATCTGGGGCATTAGAAGAAGGTTTTAGTTTTAGTAGGAGTTTTTTATAGTATTGGTAGGAATGGATTTGAGAGCGAAAGGAGAGGACTGAGAGTTATTGGATGTTGAAGCTGTAGTTTTGGATGTGCTGGAGGAGATGTTATTAGGGAAAGAAGAGGTCAGTTTAGCAATAGAATCAATGAAAAAGGAGTTGAATTGGGTAGTTAGGACAAGGTCAGAAGATTCTGGGTCAGGGCAGGGGTTCTCTTTCTTGCCTGGATAAAGAATTGATGAGATGCTACTCCAGAATTTTTTTGGGATGGTTTTATGGTTGTTTTGAAGTTTAAGATAGCAGGATTTACAGTCAATAGCTATTTGTTTTTTACTTGATTTCGTAGTTGCTTGTATTCAGTAAGGGAGTTGGGAGTTTTGTATTTTTGATAGTATTTCCAAGTTTTGTCTCAGAGATGCATAAGGGTTTTTGTTTCTTTAGTTAGCCAGGAGACTGTTTTGGATCTGATTCTTTTAGTTATGCAGGGGGAAAGTAGTTAAATAAATCAGAGAAAACTGTATTAAAGTGTGAGACTGCAGCGTCCAAGGGAATGGACTTTAGAGGGTTCCAGTTTGTGTGTTTTAAGGCAGTGGAGAAGGTTTGAGGGTTGAAGATTTTTAAGGTGCGGGTTGTGATATATTTGTGCTGTAGGAGCAGGGAAGAAGGAGAACAGTATGCAAAGGCAGCGAGATGGTCGCTAATAGAGTCAGGAAGAGTGCCACTGTCAGAAATTCTGTTAGGATGGGAGACTAGTATCCAGTCGATTATGCTACCTATGGAATTATCCTTATTTGGTCTAGTGGGAGTTGTGATTAGCTGTGTGAATTGATATAGGTTAATACTTTCAGTGGGGGTTGATGAGTGAATGGATGACCAGTTAATATTCACATCACCTAGGATTATTGTTTCATTATTTATGTATTTATCTATTTTCAAATCTACCCCAATCTAACAATTTACATTCAGTTTCACATAATTCTTTTCATATATTGATTTAATTGCTTGTAATATTTTTTCACTTATGTTGTATGCTTGTAAAATTCCCCATAATGCTTAATACTGAATATTATCATATGCCTTACTGACATCTCCTATCATGGTTTTTATTTCCACATTTTTATTAATAATATCATCAATTACTTCCCTTATTATCCACAATAGGTGTTGACTCCCCTTTTCTTTTCTCCCAAACACATTCTGATCATATAATCTTTCTATTTTACATTGCAGTCTTTTAGTTACTATTCTAATTAAAATTGTATAATCTGTGTTATTCAGTGTAATTGGCTGCCAATGTTTTATTTCATCTTTATTTCCTTTCTTTAATATACATTTTATTACACCTGTGCAAATTTCTTTATACTTAATTCCTTTTTCTAGACACTTATTCATTACCTCTATAAATACCACTTCTTGCCAGTAATTTATTTATTTATGCATAGTAGGTTCATAGGCTGGTACTAGACTATCAGCCCTAGGGCCTATACAAGCCTAGCCATAACAATTCCCTGGCTATTTCTTCCCACACTATTTACTTCCCTGGACCCCTGTCTAGCAGGGTGAATGACATGATCCCCAGGGTGAATTTCCTTTCTCCCATCCGATCATCAAGGTTCCTTTCAAAGAGGGCAAAGAGGCACTCTGCTTGACATGTATGGGCAGTCTAGTCCAGAGTCTGGGGAGTCTCTAGGTCAGGAACCTATCCCTCCAGCATGTTTTGTTTATTGTGATGACAAGGTTTAGATCCCTGGAGCATGTGGCTCTGAGGGATTAGGATTTCTTTAAGTGTAGCATGTCCAACAGCTCTAGGTTTGACATGGCCTTGTATGCTAAACAGAGATCTCCTCTGAGTAGATGATATGTGACAGAGAATAGCTGCTGTTTTTTAAGGTGGTCAGCATAGGGCATCTGCTTTAGGCCTGTGATTCTTTTACTGAGGTATTTCTATGGCCTTTCCAGTTGTTGCAGATGACTTGAGAGGTACATACTAAACGGGGAATTGTATTCTATAATGGGTCTAATGAGGGGTGAGTACAGTGGGACAATAACCTCATTTTTTTCTGGATGAAAAGCCCTTAGTGATGAGGTGTGCCACATAGAAGGATTTACTGACTGTTGTGGTGATGTGGTTATCAAAGGTGAGACCACTGTCCACCTGTGTCTCTAAGTCTCTTATCACACTTTCGGTGTTTAGTGTACTGCCACCTATGTGGTAATTCACAGGTACATGTTTTTTCCCAAAGGGGATAACTATACATTTCTTGGCATTGAGCTTGAGCCCATGGCTCTGGCACCAAGCATATGTTTCTGTAAGGCCCTTTTGTAGAGTATCCACATCATTTGGGGATTCAATAATGGTTCCCAGTTTGCAGTCATCTGCCAACTTTGTTAGCCAGAGTCCCTTAGTGTTGGCCTGTACTTCAGAGAAGTAGATGCCAAACAAGAGCGGTCCCAGGACTGAACCCTGAGGTACTCCACTTGTCACATGTCTGGAGCTGGATTTGGAGTTGGCTACTTTTACAGTGTGGGTTCTGTCAGTAAGCCAGTTGGCAACCCATCGAGTGATGTAGAGATTAACGCCCAGCTTAGTAAGTTTATCTATGATTCCAGAGTAGGGGATGGTGTCAAAGGCCTTGGCAAGGTCCAGATAGGCTGTGTGGACTGCCTTACCCTCATCCACAGCTCTGGAGACTGATTCAAAGAAGTCATTCAGGCTCAGGAGACAAGATCGGCCCTTCACGAACCCAAACTGGGTGGGGTCCAGTGTTTGAAGGTTGCCAATGCCTTTGTTTATAAGTTCCATGGCCTTGCAGATCAGGCTCATCAGACTGATGGGGCGGTAGTTCCCAGGATCCAAGGTGGATCCCCCCTTATGGAGTGGGATAACTGTAGCTGTGCACCACTCAGTGGGCACAAAGCCTGAAGTGAGGCTATGATTAAACATGACACTTAGGTGAGGTGCCAGTTCATTTTGTAGTTCATGTAATACACAGCCCGGTATGTCATCTGGTCTCATGGATGCTGTATTCTTTGCTTTGGAGAGTGCATTTTTTACCTGTGTGGCCATTATTACCGGAATTTGGCAATCTTCTGGTATTGAGATGGGCTGTTTAGCGAGTGGGGGGGGGTTGAAGTTGGCAATGAAATGATCTGCCAGGATATTGGCAATATCCTTGGGATCAGTATATTTAATGACATTCAGTTGTAGCTCAGAGCAGATCTGAGCATTGCCATTTAGATTCTTGACATAGTCATAGAATGCCTTGTGGTTGTCTTTGGAATCTTTGGCAATTTTATTTTCATAACTAGCTTTGGAGGATTTTATGAGGGATCTCAGCTTCTTATTGAGGCTGGTAAGGGATATTCCTCTTTTCTGCAACAGTTTCTTCCTTTTGTTGTAAAGTTTGTTTATGACTTCCTTTTTTTGGAGGAGAGCATCTTGGCTCTATTTGGGAATGGCAAGATTCATGCATGAGTGGATGTACTTGTACAGTGCCTTAGTGTAGGATTCAGCAGTCGAACGTTTAGTTCCCGTCTGCATGTGTGTCATGAAGTTTGTCACTTCTGACTTGAGCAGCATGAAGTTGGCTTTGGAGAAGTTTTTTATGGAGGTTTCCTTACTGGGGGCTGGGGGTGGGATGTGGATGTTAAATGTGATTAGCTTATGGTTGCATTAATTCTGTAATTTCTTTTCTTTCTCCTGAATTTAACTCTTTTTCATTTACACTTTTTATGCCTTTTCCTATTTTAATATATTCCTCATTTTCATGAATTCTTATCCAAATCATCACATGATCAGAGAACCCATTATATTTCATTCTTTTTTTGTGTAATTTTAGGCCTTCTGATATCAAAAAATAATCAATGTCTGTCATCAGTGTCTATCTTAATTTCATTTCTTTTGTAAGTCCAGTGTTTATTTTCCCATATTTTTAATATTCCACTTTTCATAAGTTCAGTAATCATTTTAACATCACAACCATTCTTTTTATTTCTCAAATTACAGTAAAAGTCACCTGTCATTATTGTATCCATGTTAACACAGGCATAATTAGGTATACTTTTAAACATTGTTTCTCTTTCTTTTTGTCACATATACATATAAAGCTATTAGTCTATATACATGTTTTCCATCTTATATCTACAAATTTTATTTGGCCCAGTTCTACTATTGCAATCTGTAATATTTTTAGATTTTCTTGGCATAGTATACATATACCTAAACATGTTTATTTTCCTATATTCCAAATAACAGTACCCTTCCAAAGTTTTTCTCTTTGCACCCTTTCTTCTTCTGTTAGCATTCTAATGTATTCTAACACTATTACTTGAGCATCTACTGCAACACAACATTGTAAAATACTATTTTTTCTCTTAATATTCTTCATACTGTTCACATCCAAAGCTAATAGTTTCAACTTTATAAAACAGTTATTAGAATAACCTTCTTACCCTTTACCTTTCTTATTCTCTCTTACCATTAGATTTGTAAATTTTCTTTTTCTTTCTCTAACTCTCTTTCCTATTGTTTTTTTCTTGCCTTTTAGTATATACCACTCTGACTATTTTTCACTTGTTTCATTTGTCGTTCTTTCTTTTTCTTCCTCTTTGTCTTTCCCTTCAAATTTAAATATGTTTATGTTTTTTTCTTGTTGTGTTGTGTGTTCTTGTATAACATTCTTTTCAAATTCTTTTTCTTGTATAATTTTATTTCATTTTCTCTTTCATTTTCTTGTATTTCTGTATTACCGCATTTCTTACATTTTACTTCACATTTATTTGCATTATAACCTGTCTGACCACATAAATATCATCTTTTTTGTCACATTCATTAATTAAATGATAATTTTTCCCACAAAAATAACAAATCTTTGATTGTTCTCAGCCTCACAAAACCTTTGTTGTCATTCGCATTAATAATACTAGGTATGTGTATTACATTGTCATTTTCCATTTTTGAAATTATTCCACATTCCCAACCACCAATCCATAATCCTCTTTCATCATAGATTTTAGTAGTGTCCACCACTTCTTTGCATATTGTCAACTAATATTGTTGCAGTTCTTTTGCTCCCACTTCACTTCTAAACTGAATCAAAATTCTTTTTGTTGTTGTTTACCTGAAAAAGGCTTGCACAACATATTCTGACCAATGAAAGACTGCTTGCTTTTTTTTCATAGGCCTCCAAAAAGTTTTCCATAGCCTGGCCAGTTCCAAAAAATAAGTCACAAAAAGTTTAATTGTTAATTCAAATGAAAGCTCTTACCTCTTAAGCTTTTACTCACAGAGGTGCAGTAACATTGTCCCATATCTCATATCTGTCCAGCCATTTTTCTTTTTTTACTGCTTACCCAAACAACAATTTTTTTTGCTTCCTTAATCTCTGTCTTCTCCTTAGCTCTTAATTCCACCGTTTGAGCACAGGACATTTTTTTTGGAACCTTCTCAGGCTCTTTTTCCTTCTCTTTATCTCTGTCTTGTATATTTTCTTTAATGTCTCTACAGGATATAGCAGTTCCACTTTCTGGTTCACTCTGGTTAACTAGTTCTCCAGATACTCATCCTGTAACCCTCAAAATAACTTTCTCTCCCATACCCTACACTCTCATATTTATTCTCCCTGTCTGTTTCACTCTGCTTGATATTGTCTCTCTTCCTTTCTATCCTATGCCATCCTTTTCCATCTCACATTGCTTCTGTTGTTCATGGCTGAATCTGTGACATCAAAGATTATACAACATATTTTTGTGAGATTTTTTGCATGGCTTGAGCAGAGTGTACTACAAGGTGTGACAGGCTGCATTAAATAATCCATGTATACAATCTCCAATATAATGAAGAAGAGGTACTATACATATAATTCAATAGCATTTTTTTGGATTCATCAGATATTTGTTCTCCTTTAATCTTTAAATAGTAATTCCAAAAATCTGAGTCAAACTTTAGAGTGTCTTCTCTTAGTATCTTATAGATGAGAGAAATACTTAATTTTTGATTACCTGTTTTTTCAAGACACCTAATAAAAAGCTGAATCAAACTTGGTATAGATTCAGTCTCTAGGTTGATTAATACTCTCATTTTGTTTTTTATAAACTGCCATAATGAGTGTATAAATAACCATCTTGACTATTATCAAAACTACATAAAAGAGAGTTTAGTGGTTTAATACTCTTATTTTCAACAACTGATGCCAGAATATCAAGTTATTTTCCTTTAATTTTTGCATCACATTGATGTTGAAAGAATCTAGGCAATCAGGGGAGTATGCTATAGGGAATATAAGAAATAGAAATTGTTTAATGTAATTACAATCAATTATATTTTTAAAGTTATTAAATACTTGATTAATGCCATTAGAAAAATGATCAAACTTCTTATTAAATAAAGAAAATTCACATAAAAGCCAATGAACTGTACTTATTCCATATTGTTCATTAAATTGATTTTCTATAGTTCTGACATCAGTTATATGAATCTCATGTATTGTTTTCCAGCCAGATATATAGGTAGGTGTGGCCCAATGTAATATTACACTAATTATAACTGATTTGGAATAAAGATCTAAGCTAGGGAATGCTATCCCATTATTGTTCCAAGCTCTAATGTGCTATTTATATATTTTAAAGGGAACCATAAACATTTAAGTAGCATGGAATCTAATTTTTTAAATAAGTTTTTGGGAGGGGGTAGTATCAATGACTGTATATAAAACAGCATTTTAGGTAAAATTATCATTTTAATTAAAGAGAGCCTATCCTCCATTGTGAAGAACATTTTACTCCATCTTTTGATTAGTTCACTAATGGTGGTTATTAAATTATTGTAGTTTAGTTTAACAGACTCTTTCCATGTACAGTTTATACTGACACCCAAATATTCTAATACATCAATCTCCCAATTAAACAGGCTATTCTCTCTTAGATTTATGTTGATCTTTTTATTAATTAGTAATGTTTTTGATTTATTATGATTAAATTTAAGCCCCGAAATTCATTCAAGCTTGCTTAAGGTAGTTATAACATCATGCAAAGAACCATCAATATCACCCAACGTTAACAACATAGCATCAGCAAATAATTGTATCTTAGGACAATAGTACTTATTAATTTGAAAGCCTTTTATATTTTGCTTGTTTCTGATATATGTAGCAAAAGGTTCCATTGAAAGAGCAAACAATAATGGTGACAAAGGACAACCTTGTCTAATTCCCTTGAGGATTTCTAGTAGTGAGGATAGACATGATCCGATTTTTACATAAGCTTGTGGCCCACTATAAATTTTCATTAATAAGTTGACAAAATCTGAGGAGAATTCAAAACCAATCAGAATTCTTTGTAGATAAGACCAACTAATAGAATCAAAAGCCTTTTCTATGTCTAGGCTGATAATAGTTGTTTTTTGTATTTGCATGCTATGTTTATTAATGATAGTAATTTAATAATGTTATTTTGCACTTTTCTATGAAGAATGAACCCTGTCTGATCATTATGTATTAGAGTAGGTAATATTTTCTTTATCCTATTAGCTAATATTGTCATGAAAAATTTATAATCAGTGTTTAGTAACAAATTTGGCCTATATGAATCACAAGATTTGGGGTCCTTACCTTGTTTTAATATGTGGGAGATTGAGTATTTCCACAATGGGGTGTTATACATTTTTGCTTAACTATAGTGAAGACACTCAACATTTTTTTTATTGTATATTCAGGAAGAATCTTATATAGTTCAGGAATTATTCCATCCAGTCTTGGAGCTTTATTATCTTTTAAATTTTTTATTTGCTCTTTCACTTCTGTTAGTGTTATTTGCTTATTTAATATGTTATTTTGTTGCATTGATACCTTAGTAGTTATATATTCTTGAATAAAAGTATTTATTACATTATCTGTCTCCAAAGGTAGTGTGTTATTATTTATATATTTATAGTAGTTTTTGAACACTTCTAATATGCCCATTAAGTTAGATGTATTCTTAACTGAACCATCACTTTTATATTTAATCTCATCAATAAGATTTTGATTGTTTATTTTTTTGGATTTTAATGCTATTTTATGTAGATATTTGGGATTTACAGCATAGGATTGTAATTTTAATTTTCCAGGTTTATGGCTACCTTATGATTTAGAACTTCCAAGTATTTTTGATGTAACTTAGTAATTTTGTTATGTGCTACTTTATTTGGTTTTGCATCCATTTTTATCTTGTCTATGTTTTTTTGTAAGTCTAAAAGTTCTTTGTCCCACGCTCTCCTTTTTTTAAGGTACCAAGATTTTTTCTGCCATACATATAAACTTTAAAGGTGTCCCATAGAATAGTATCAGTCACTTTACCAGTATCATTTGTTTCCATAAACAGGTCTATTTCTTTCATTATCCATTCCCTAAAGGCATTTAACTTAGTTATGTAAGCAGGAATTCTTTGTAGAAATCTTAATTCATCTGTATGTGTAGTTAATGTAAAGTTTAAAGCATTATGGTCTGAAAGTGGACAAGTCATTATAGATACGTCACTTATTTTAGAGTATACATTATTTGATAAAGACCTTATCAATGATTGTTTGTGTACCAAACTGATATGAATAATAAGTATAGAATAAGGAATAATGTTCTCTTAAACCATGTATATCTTTTAGGTTCATCTGGTTTGTAAAGTCATTTAACTTCTTGGTTTGAGATGTTAGTTTATTTTACCATTTTTAGAAGTACCATTGCTTGATAATAGGCAGCTAAATTCACCTGTTGCTATAATTTTCCCTTTTGGATTTAAAGTAATCAGGTCCAGATGTTTGTCAACATATTTAGTACTCAGTCCTGGTATCCAGTATTAATCAAGGTATAATACTTCCCATTGATTTCCAAAATAACCATGCTTAGCATCCCATCTTTATCTGAAATTGAATCTATAATTCTTGGCATAGTATAAGTATTTTTCCATAGAATAAACATGTCCTTTCTCTTAGTCTTAAAACATGAATCAGGCAGAATGGTATAGCCATTGAATGAGTATTTTTGTAGATCTTGTTTTAATAGATGGGTTTCCTGTAAAAAGATGATCTGTGCTTTATGCATTTTGATATATTTAAGCAAACCAGCTCTTTTGACATTATTGTTCAAACTATTAATATTTAATGATAAACAATTATAAGCCATTGACTATAATGTGTATGTTATTAATAACTGAAAGTCCTTTCTTCCATATTGACTTGAAATCTACTGAAAACTTACTTATCATGGATGCATAACATGTATTAAGCACTACTTTCAAAACCGCCAAACTATTTACAATCACATACATGAAACATAAAGGTTCTGGTTTAGTTAAAGACTTAACTAAACCATCCATTCACCACCTCTCCAATACCAAAGAACACGAATTATCCATCTCTGCTTAGATTATAGTATAAAAACAAAAAAGAAAAGCATTATGACAGCAACTAAAGAAATCTGAATCCATGAAATATACATTAGAATGAGAGTGTCCAATATATCTGAAGCTATATGAATATGTCATCTATGATAATAGCACCACTAATACGTAGATATTTCAGAAATACACATCAGATCAAATTATGTATAAACATTAGAAGCTGAATATTAAGAAGATTGTCATTATTTCCAAGACTTTTCAAGAAACATCAGATAATTTAACTATTTTGTCAGCCATCTAGCTAACATCTTTCATGCAAGGATCTGTTGAATATACATATATAACACTTATTACAACATAACTATTATATTTTGCAATTATACACATATTACTCATATGTATTAACAATATCTATGTTGATGTCTTTCATCAGGAAGGGGGGAGAGAGAGAGAAAAAAGGGGGCCTCACAACCCTCTGTTTAGTTACTAAAGTTTTAGTTATATAACATGTCTGATGTTAATATGCATAATGAGTTTTATAATGCAGCTCCTAGTTCACTTGATGTAATTTAGTTACTAATAGTGTCATTGAATCTGTAGAATGTATGCATCTATAAGAGAACACAGGCATTTTCAAAGGAGTTAAACACTTTTATCAGAGCTAATTATTTAGCATTTAAAGTATCCAGTGAAGGATAACAGAATTTCAAGAGAAAATAATTCTAAGTACAACCATTTAACAAGTTCAACAGGTCAAATTATGTCATCACTGTTGTTTCTTCAAGCTGCAGCTTCATAAACTTGTTAAAAAGTATCTAAATAGGCTCATGCACAACAGAAGTTGTCTCTAGTGAAGAAAAAAGCATTTTTGGTGGGAAATTCAGATCTTGAAGCTTTTAGAGTTTACAGAAAGCAAAAAAAAAAAAAAAAACACTCAAGCGGCCTTGTCAGTGCATGTCATGAATCTCCACAATGAGGACAGTCACACAGACCACCAGTTTCCCCACAAAACATCAAAATCATGTAAAAATTAACCCTTTCATATAAAACCAGCTAATTAGAAGTAACAATAGGTGCCTCAAGTCAGAAGTCATATTATAACATTTCAATCATTTACCCACCAGTTAACCAGGCCAGAGAGAGAAAAAAAAGGGGGGATGTAGTATATACATGTGTGTGTGTGTGTGTGTGTGTGTGTGTGTGTGTATATCTATATATATATATATATATATATATATATATATATATATATATATATATATATATATATATGTATATATATATATGTATATATATATATATGTATATATATACATATATATATATATATATATATATGTATATATCTTATATTTAGCTATCTATAAAACACCATTAATGTACTGTATTAATGTTTAAATGTATCTAAACAAAGAGTCTAAAACATCTAGTTAGAAACACTAATCAGAAACACCTTGTTACCCCACCACTGACCCACTAGAAAAAATGTAATTTAGTATTAAGTCAAATGATACTATTACTGAAGAATTAGAAGCCATACATCATTTGTAGTTATTTAAAAGGGAAAAGTATTTAAAGTACTTATAATGGGGAAAAAGAGAAAAATGGAACATTGGTAACAAAAAAAAAGAATAGGAAGAAAGAAGAGAGAGAGAGTGTGTGTGTGTTATTTAAATACTTAGTACTATATGTAATTAGAAGAAGAAAATATAGAAAGGAAATGAGAAAATTAATAATAAACATGATTCACATTACCTTACAGCATAGAGACTTTCCAGAATCAAACATATTATGATTCATAAAACAAAGCATTTAAAATTAGAAGGAATTTATTCATTTGTCCTTTAGTTTCTTAGTTTTGTTTGCTCCTTCCTTCACAGACCATCCATTGTTTGTTGCCTGTCTCTTCAAACTCTGGGATGACCATTCCATTTCTTCTATGTCCAACAGTAATTTCTTCTTTTGGATAAATTCTACTGCTTCTTGTAGGGAATCAAAGATCTTCACTCCTTTTGGCAAGGTGATTTTTATTCTTGCAGGAAAAGGAATTTGAGCTTTAATACTGGCTTTTTTTCAAGGACTTAATTAGAGGAACACACTCCTTTAATCTGGATATAACTGTAGAGGTGTAGTCATTGTCAAAACTAATAACTTTTTTACCCATTTTGACAGAGGAATTAGTCCAAGCTGATTTCAGCACTAAGTCCTTGTCTTGTAAAGAAAGAAAGAAATCTAACTATTATAGACCTGGGGTTAGATGAACTCAGAGTTGAAGATGGATTTGCCAGGGAGGAATGAGCCCTCTCAATTCCAAAAGAGAGGGATTCGGGCATGTTTACTGCTGATGAAAAACACTTATTGAGGAATTGAATCATGTTATCACCCTCTTCTTTCTCAGGAATTCCATATATTCTTATGTTATTCCTCCTTGATCTACTTTCAAGGTCTTCCAGTTTTTCAATCAACCTGGTGTTTTGTTTCAGTAGAAATTCATTGTGATGTTCATTTTCTGTCACTCTAGTATCTAGGTCAGTTACTGTTTCCTCTAAGGTAAGAATCTGTTCAGATTTTTTTTTTACTATTCCATTCAGAAGTTCCAGTTTTTTACTGCATTCTTGTTTGATAATATCCATTTTGTTTTTGAATTTGTCTATTTTAGTGACAGTTCTTGGATGTAGTTCTTTCTTCACTGCACTCTCCTGGTGTGGGTTCTTTGAGTTGCTCATCTTGAGATCTCCAGTAGAAAACTTATTGACAGGAATAATTAAAAAATTCTCTTGACTATGTATTATTTTTTAAAAAAATAATAGAGTCTATGTTAATCTAACTTTTAAAATACGTTTAGTTAGATTTTTCTAAAAATTAAAGTATATTTCCTATCAGGATAATAAAATCTAAGCAGAGCTATGGATTTCTGCTGCTATCAGACTGGCATCTTGGCCATATCCCCCTATTGTACTTTTTTATTATAACTGATTTTGTTGTTAAAATAAATGGTAGATACGTTATACAAAAGATGTTACTGTAGTACAAGTAATGTTGCAGATTTAATTTCTTGTCAGTGTAGACTTGCTTATACAGGACAGACAAAAAGAAAACTAAACGTTAAACTAAAGAAAACTGCAGAAACATAATTAGTCAATTAGCACAACATTTTTAACTTGTCAAAATACACAGTATGCAAATCTAAAAGCTGGAATTTTATGTCATGCAATACATATTGAAAGACTCGAAACAGAACTCTCTGTTCAGATAGAAATAAACCTCTTTAGATTTGTTAGTATGATACTTTACCCACAAAAGAAAGAATACAGAACTTTTGGGAAGCATTTCATATCCACCCATCCATCTATCCATAACCCATTTTCCCATTTTTATGCATGGGGTCAGGGTGTTACTTTAACAGTGACAATCTTCTAGAGTCAATATGCTGATTATTTAATCATTAGTATCATGTTATTGGTCAGTGCAATGTAATTTTTTATTTAAAATGTTGTTTTTTAATATTGTGCATACTCTTTGAAAACTGTGAGGTCAAGGCACTGGGGTTTTACTTTTTAATTTTATACTCAATGAAAATATGTTTTTATTTACTTTTGTAGTTTAGTTAATGTAAACTATATAGTAACACTGGCTACACTGAATTCTGATAATTTCATCATAATTTTCAATTTCTATTATATTTTTTATGATTAACTTGCTATTAGTAAGCTTTAGATGCTTAAAAGACTCCACATTTTTATTTCTGTATAAATATGGGTGGTTCTTTCTTTAACTACTTGTTCAAACTGTCTTTTTCATGAACATTGCAATACGCTCTGTTGTAGCTTCAAATGCTTTGAGGTACATTTCTTTTCAGACTGTAAACACTCTTCTCTTGAATGCTTCTGCTTATGAATGGAGTAGTCTTTTTCAAATTTTAATTGTGTTACTTCAGACCTTTTACATACTATGTTCAAGGAAGCTGATTAAATGTATCACTTCAAGGGGAGGAAGTTAGACACACCACTATACTTTATTATTAGAGGGAACTGAGGTAAATGCTTTGGTTATTAGATATATATTAATAACCCCTTTAAGACAGGTTTTTCTTCAACTCACACACAGACGGGTGAATACTGTTTGTTTCTAGGAATAGCATGCTTCACCCATGGAGCATAAAATATTAAGTAAGTCTGGACATACAATTGTTTCATCCTTTACATCAAAAGATAAAAAAAGATGAGTACTCATAGCACTTAATGATACACTTAGAAATTTAACAGGTGTTACAGAACCTGGAGGGACATAATTTATTCATTTATTTATTTATTTTCTTATTGCAGTTTGTTAACCGGGAAAGTCCATTGGGCCTAAATTAGCCCATTTTCAATGGAGGCCCGGGGAGAAAAGCTCCAAATAGAAAACAATGTTTACAATATTCAAAAGTGATAACTCAGATACAGTGTTTTAAAACATTTACAATAATAAGTAACAAAGATTCAAGTAATACATCATATATGGAGACAATAAAACTGAAGAAATTGAGACTAGAAATATAGGGGTCTATATCACATAGTCAAAGTCTTATAACTTTGAACACGTAATGTTCGAACCATTAAGTTTGAAGTTACAAAACTTCAACTATGGATTAAAAAAAATGGAAAACAAAATAAACTGTTTTAAGCAGGGAGGCAAGCCCCCTTACACTGCCCATGTGAGGGGGCTTCCCCCCACACCCCCCGTTACTTAAATATACCAACTCCGAGATCAAACCCCATTGAACAAAATAGAAATCTCTGCTTATGGAAATTTCCATTCAAATGCTCAAACTTTTACAAATTTGAACTTATGGTCTTGACCATATGAGGTTTGAACTTGTAAAAGTTTGACTACGTGATAGGAACCTGAAATATAGATACAAAGGCTGAATTTGAGAATAGGAAGGGGTAAAGAGAGGAGGAAGGCTTCAGGTAGGGTGAGAGCAGGACCATTCCCAGAGAGAGGAGAGATAAGAGTGGAGTAAGGTTTTAAAGGAAGATAGATTCTGGGTAGCTCTAATGTGAGGGGGAAGTGAATTCCATGATCTAGCAAGGGAGAAAGATGGTAAGAGTTGCCCTGGAGAATATATAGATTTGTAAAGTTCGAGGAGATTTTGATTTGTGGAGCTTAGTGTTCTATGTGGCTGGTGGATTTTTAAGGTAGAGGAGAGAGAAGGACAATTAGAGGGTTTGAAAATAAGCTTATGTGCTGTTCTAAGTTGAATGAAAGTTGGTAGTTTGGGAGTTCCAACCAGTTTAGGACATGGAGGGAGTTGCAGTGATGAGTGGAGGATTTGGATCCTGTGGCAAACTTGGAAATGTTATTATAGCATGAAGATAATTTTGATTTGAGGGTTGACTGAAGATTAGTAAGGAGGGGGCTCCATATAGAAGAGAGGGGATGAGGTAAGTGGTGGATAGGAGTTGTTTGGATGAGAGAATAAGGTAGTGTCTGTGACGGTAAAGCATTCCAAGTTTTTGATGTTTTTTTAATATTAGTTTGTAGGTAGATGTCAAATTTTTCACTGGTCATCAATAAGGACACCCAGCAGTTTTGCACAAGGAACTATTTCAATAGAGGTCTTGTTTTGACTGAGTATAGAGAAGGATGTTTTGTCAATAATGGTGTGTCTAGAGGGGGAGAAAATCATTATTTTGGATTTGGATGCATTAAGAGCTAGGTGGTTGGCTAGCTTCCAGGACTTGGTGTTGGAGAAGGCCTCTTGAGTTAGGTTCATTAGTTTGTGGAGAGATTTGGCAGAGTAGATGATGGCAGAGCCATCCGCGTATTGGACAAGTTTAGCATTAGGGATGTTTTGATATAAGTCATTAATAAAAATATTGAATAGCAAGTGACCTGATATACAACCTTGAGGAACCCCTGTTGGAGTGTGCAGGAAAGAAGAAGTACAGTTGTTCCACTTTACAGCTTGTTCCATAGCTGAGAGATAGCTGGTGAGCCAGTTGATAGAAGAAGAGGAAAGGTTGGGATGAGAAAGTTTGGGCAGGAGGAACTTGTAGGAGACAGTATCGAAGGCTTTGGATAAGTCGAGGAGGAGGGTAGAAACTATGTTGCCAGAATCCCAAGCAGTTAATGATTTTGAGAAAGGAAAGCAAGGCAGTGGTGGTGCTATGTCCTGGTCTAAACCAATGTTGTGTTGGAGTCAATAGTTGGTTGCCAAGCAGGTTGGGTAAGAGTTGTAGATGGATACATTTTTTAAGAATCTTAGAGATAGGGGATAGGATAGCTATTGGGTGAAAATTGGAGCTTGTAAAGTTGCTACCACCTTTGTGGAGGAGGATGAATACAAATTAGTAGGGCTGCAATGCAGATGGAAAGGTGAAATATGACTTTGTATGCTATATGCATTTATTTTGGCCAGTCTGCATCTCAAACTGAGATGTTCCTAGCATTCACAGGCAGCTTTTACCTGAGTTATCACATTCTTAAGGAGAGCTTTAACTGTACAATACATTCCTAAAATTTCATTTTCTCTGTCTGCTTTAAAATGTCTACACTTTAAAAATTCTTAATACAAGTTTAAAGGAGAATGACAATGTTCAAACTACACTGTGCTGTGTTTCCGCTCATTGTGTGTGTGTGTGTGTGTGTGTGTGTGTGTGTGTGTGTGTGTGTGTGTGTGTGTGTGTGTTTTGGTACTCATCATTTCAAGTGCCAGGGGTACTCTCTGGTGGTTTGAATGGCAAACTGTGTCCACTACTTCAATTCTCATTGTTCAATAAACAGGATAGACAAAAATCTACATTTCTCAAAGGATGATAGATCAATTGTAAGTTATAAAGGTGGAAAAGGCTTCTCTCTTTCACTATGGCTGTTTTGTATATGTCCTATCTCTGCAATTATCTCAGGCTTGCATATCATTTGCAAGCTCCTTCCTTCATATACTGTGTTCACTGACATCCATACTGAATGTAGAACTAGTTGTAGGATTTATGGAAGATACTTAAGAATGAAAAATGTCTGATTGTTTTGAGTTTATTAAAATCTTTATCAGGTTGTGGTAATATGCTGATGTATTGTTACCAGAGTATTGTAGACACTGGCATGCTGTTATCAGAATATTCTGTTTGAAAGTTTGCATTCCTTGACTATAAGTGGTGGTCTTGCATTTCTTCATAAATTTCTCGGGTAAAGACTCTTAAATATTAATCCTGACTTAGGGATTATGGCTACTAATATATTTGAGCAGACCAGAAATTAAAATGCAAATGTATTATTATATTCCAGGCATGGATTCAGATTTGCTTTTCTCTTTTAAATCACCTATCCAATTCATTTCTTTTTGCCAAATTGTAATCATGGATAACTTTACATATTCCCATATTATTTGAGAAAATAAGACAAGCTTGAATCATTTTGTGACAGAATTTGTGGATATTGGATATGTTTATACCAAACAATTGCACTCAGTTTAATACCTTTTCAATCATGGCTAGTAATATTTTAGATTTAATACTCTATAATCCCCCTAATACATCAGAAAAAGAGCATGTAGTTAACTGTGATCATAACAGATACTGAATTTGGTCTTAGAGAGATTTTAGAGCATCCAAGTTACTAAAAGTATCAGATACTAAGGAAGGCATCTTAAATAATCACTGGACTAATGTAATTGGGGCAGATGACATTGAGGTATGGACAGTCCTATTAAAAATACATTGGTCTGTCTTAAACAAGATCACATCTATCTAAAGTTTTTCTCCCCAGGCCTCCACTGTAAAGGTGTTTTGACTAAACCAGGATGGTTAAATCCAGCAAACAAAAAAAGCAAAATAAAAATAAAATAAATAAATATAAATAAATTAAAAACAGCAGTACATGAAATGGGATGTACACAATGTCCTTGGAGGGACAAGATGATAAATAAACTTATCATGGGGGTTGGCATAATGGTTAAGGTATTTAACTCATAGACACAAGGTAAAGGGTTTGATTCTCACATTTGAGGGTAAATTGGCTAGGCTTAGAATGGTCTATAAGGAGAATCAGCCTAGTACTAACCTATAGGCAGAAAATAAAGAAAGATGCATATGCCACGTTTATATATGTGACATTGTCACTAATAAAGAAGTAGAAATGTGGCTACAAATCTAGTGGAAAGGGACATAGCTGAGGCTAAATTTAAATTTGAGGAGATATCAACCAAAAGAATGGGCAATAATAATATTTTATTTAGACATGTTGATTAACAAAGGAAATGGTATATTTCTGTGGGCCCATTGCTGCAGAGTAATACAGTTATTACAGACTTGTGCAAAACTGTTGTATTGATCACGGTCTTCTTTGCTATGTGCACCGATCATCATGCAGAAGGATCACAAAGTTATGATTTTGAAAACATTTATTGGTTAGAAGTAGGTGATATTGTAGTACAGCTGTAATTTTTTTAATTTAAAATTTCATCTTCTATGGGCCTTGATAACATATCAGTTTTTTATATCTCTATTTCAGGATGTGTTACAAAAGCCATTTGCATTCATTTTTAGTAGACTGCTGCATAACTGGATTCATCCCATAAGACTTTCAACTCCCATATGTCATTCCCATATATAAATGGGGAAGACTAGACCTGGTTGAAATGTATCATCTCACTAGCTTGACTTTCCTGGCAGTCACTCTTTGACTGTTCCACCTGCTGAACACAGCAATATGCATTCTAATCTTATGAACCATTACCATGGTGGTGTTATGGAGGGCTGGTCTGCTCTGACTTGTTTAACAGATTTTTATGAGCCTGGAAATATGGCTCAAGAGTGAGTTTAGCAAGCATAGTGATCTAATTGCTTCTGGATAAAACATTTCTGAGCCCTACATATAGTGATATCCTTAGTAGTTTCCAGGTCAGTGATGCAAGCTAGTCTGACAGGGAATTGACTAATCAGCCACAAAGAATGATTGCTCAGGGCTGTAACTGTCATTCAGCAGGAGTCAAATCAGATTTCCTCCACAGGAGACTCTGCTGGGACCAATCTTTTTTTTTAATACAGTTTTTGCTAGTATACTGACAACAAGTGTGTGTTGAATCAGTAGATACTCAAAACATATAAAACAGAAAACTGGGGTAGTCCAGAAAGCAGGCCTGGTATACCACCTATGACCCAGAGGATGACAGGGCTAACAAGATACAGAGTACAAAGGATTACCCCAGATAAAATCACTTTAGTTAACAGAGCTAGGAGACTCTGTCTTTCTGATGCCCTCCCCATGGGCGGAATAAAGATCACTTGTTGAAATTTCAAGCAGTTTATTTAGTTAAGTAGGTATATGAATGAGTGTAATTGTTCTAATACATTACATTCATCAAGTCATTCATTTAAAGCAAAATGCAGACAATGGTGGGGGGTCCAGGAGATCTAATTGGAGGAAAATCTGTGAGATGGAAAACAAGAAGACAATTGCAAAGCTTAGAAGTTAGTCTCTCATTTGAATATTCCTGAAAGACCTATGAGGGTTTACCACCTCAGTCGCCTGAGGAACCTCATTGTTAACTAAAAGGTTTTTATTATTAACAAACAAAAAATGACAATGAACCATGAGCTACCACTACAGAACTATACTTAAGAAAATACTTTCACCTGTGCTTCATATAATAGAGTAGTTTGTAAACATTTCTGAAGTTTCAAACTGTACTTATATTTTTCCTCCAACTTATGTACATCCATGAGCTCTGTAAAAATAAGCACTGTGTCTTGTTTCCACTGTACACTATTGCCCTGGATGTATGTATTTTTTTTAAAAAATCGGATTCATCTAGTCTAGCTCTAAGTGACTACCTCCCCCACATATAAAAGGTCTGTCTTCATCAGGGAGAAGAATGAGGACTGACCACATTTATTGTGCATATGTGCTTCTTACGAGCAGGCACTGCAATCCTTTTTGGCAAACAAGAGAAAATTAGGCTTTCATAATGTATTTTGGGTAATATGAGCTCCATGAAAGTGGGCACAACCTCTCATATCACATGTGATGCAAGCATTGATAAGAACAAGTCAGACTAGAAAAAGGAATATGAGCCCCACAAAGAGAGACACAGTGTCTCTTATTACATGTGACACAAATCTGGCTAATCCAGTCTCATGATAATCTTGTAAAAGCAAGCATCTTCAATGATCAAATCATAAAACACAGTATAAACCACTATATTAGACAGACCTAATAGCTAGGTTACCTACTTAACTGAATAAACTACTTGAAACTTCAAATAAAATAGAAACGCCACACTGGATGTCCTATCATAATCTTTAATTTAACTTTGTTTAAGCGCTTTCATTCCACATTAAAAGGCACTTCATCAGAAACAATTAACAAGAAGACTTCCTCCCATTTAAATACCAAAAAAGGCACCACAGTTAAAACATAGATTTAAAGAGATATACCTTTTAGCGTACAAAGTTAAAATCACACTAAAGACACACAGTAAGAAATACTGCAACTAATTCAAAAGATATAAATACACCATGAAGCAGTTAAAAACTCTTAAATAATTGAATAAATGTTGAGAATACATATAAAAAGTGCTCAATAAAATATAAATGCTTAATATGTAATGAAAATAATGCAGTCAAATAATATGATAATTATAGTTTAAAAAGCAATAACCACTACAGGATTCTATGACAGGCAGTCAGATTTGATTTCCAAAACCAGTTTGATAGATAACTCATTTATACCTGGTGGAGCACTTGGATTTAGTAATATTTTCCAGTAAAGCTCTCTTTTTTCGACAAGTGTTTCCCAATCATCACCCCTTCACAGGTATTAGTCCTGCAATACACAATGCACAATCATTTAAGATTTTTTACTGCTTCATGATGTGTGTGTGTGTATATATATATATATATATATATATATATATATATGTGTGTGTGTGTGTGTGTGTGTGTGTGTGTACATATATATATATATATATATATATATATATATATATATATATATATATATATATATATATATATATATGTATACTGCAGTGTCTTTAGCGTGATTTTAACTTTGTAAGCTAAAAGAGTGCATCTTTGTAAGAATGTGTTACCTTTCTTCATATTTAAATGGGAGGAAGTCTTTTGTTAATTGTTTCTGATGAATTTTTTTTTTTTTTTTTTTGCTACTGTTCTGGTATGTCACAAGTGAAGTTATTTTTCAGCTCGGGTGCTGATTTCATTTATTCTGGCCACAATGGTACACCCGTTGATCTCACTGTTTTAATACAGTGTACAGAACAGCTTAGAGACTGTGGAGAGAAGGCGGAGGCAAGCTAATAACACTTCCAGCCCCCAAGAAGGACATCAGAGGCAGGATTTTTGGAAAACAAACTATTGAAACAGGCTATTTCATAACAGATTCCCTTGGAAAATTTGCAGGACAAAGATGAAGGTACTGGTTCTGTTTTTAATTTTAGGCATTGTATGATATACATTTTTTTTCCACTTACTGTTATTTCTACTTTTGGCATATTATTTCAAAAAGACTTTAAGTATATGCCTTTCAGTCAGCCTGATTTGGTAGATATCTTGACTGAACTTAAACCGTTTACTAGGAGGTTGAATTTACAATGTGTCTTAACACCTAATGATGAGAATCCATCAAATTTTGGTTTAAGGAGAAACAGTGCATTTAACCCACCCCTTTTACCTAGTATTCACTTATTTGAACAGTTATACAAAAAATGTGAAAGGGAATGATGTCAAAAGAGCAGGAAACCCAAATACTACAATCCCACCTCTGATGAGAGGGAACATTTACACAAATTGGCCAATGACAGAAGCCCAAGTGTCATGAAACTGGACAAAGAAGGGAGAGTAGTCTTAATGGACAAACACCTTTATTCCTCCAAAATGTTAAACTATCTACTCAATGGAAAATTCTTCACTGAGGTCTCTTGCAATGAGATCAACATTGCATACCACAGTATAGATCTAGCTTTGAAGGATATTTTTGTAGCCTTTGATTTACCCATGATCACCAAGGAATTCCTAGTGGTGAACAAGCTTAGGATTCCAGGGATTTTTGGAATTCCCAAGATCTACAAATCAGTTTCTACCTCTTTGAGACCCCACCGTATTGCCTGCTGGGTGCAAGACTGAACCTTTGGCCAAATATGTAGATTTCAAGCTCGAGCCATTCCCTGGTGACAGACAGCATATATTGAAAGGATCTTGGCATTTTCTCGAGATCATTTCCAAGGTTCTATTCATGCCAGAAGCCCTGTTTGCCACCATCGACATCAAAGATTTATTTTCGTGATCTCCCATTACCAAGCCATGGTTAAGGGCACCGATTTGAGTAATATAGAGATCAACTTAATTCTTCCATGCATGGAGTTAGTGATGGGGTTGGTGTGACCAACATTTTGTTTTATACTATGAAAGTGAATATTACAACAATATACAGGCATGGCAATGGGAGCAGCTTCAGCCTGCATATTTGCAAACATGGCACTATGTTTTTGGGAAACCTCTATTGTTTTAAGTTCACCTTTCTCTTCCATGCTTGAAGTATAGTTAAGGTACCTGGAAAACCTCTTTATTCTGTGGAAGGGTAATTTAGAGGAGTTTATTTATTATTTATTTATTTTATTTTACATTTGTTGATTGGGTTTGTCTGACTGAGCTGAAGAGCCCTTTTTCAGTGGAGGCCCGGGGAGAAAAGCTCCAACATGTTATACAATTTTCATTATAAATTAGCATTAAACAGCAGTGTTACAGGATTATTACAAGGCATTAAGTAGCAATGCAATGTTATACAGTGTCAATAATCAGGAGTATAGCAAAGCTCTTCCAAGATGTATAAAAAGAAATAATATGTCATTAAGAGGAATATAGTTTTGGGGGTAAGTAGTTACAAAAGTAACTTTAGGGAAAAGACCTTTATGAACTTCTTAGACCTTTCCCTGATTTTCTTGATTTCACCAATCAATGCAACAGTCAATAGATTTTCTAGACATTACTCTGTATAGGAACTTGCAGGATCACAGATATGAATCCAACATTTTTAGGAAAAGTAGTTCTTGAAATGCTTATTTGCATTTTGATAGTATCTTGCATGACAGAAAAAGAACTTGGTCAAAGGACAATTGATCAGGCTGAGCAGATTAGCATCTGATGACATGACATTTAAAGATGAGGTTATTAAACTTTGCGAATTGTTTGGAAACAGGGGTTATCCAAAGGATTTGTTGAACAATACCAGTGAATCTGTGGTACGACACAGAAATCTCAGATATGGTCCTTTATTATGACATTCTAACTCCATGTTGGGTGTAAACAACAGTAAAACTTCAGGAACCCCTTCACAGGCATTAGTCTTGCAATACAACAAGGGCATTCATTCTCTAAAAAACTCAATCAATGCCCATTGGTTTACTGTTTTTGGAAGCCACAAATTAATTAATTCATTAGGTTCACAACCAACATTTGTTTTTTAAGAATAAAACTTTAAAACAATATTAGAATTAAGAAAGTCATGAAGGGTTATCCATCCAAGGTCTCAGCATGGAATGATATGGAGCATGTAAGCAGTGCAAATATATTCTAGAAGGAAGCAACTTTTCTGTGCTTGGCTTTCCCAGATTAATTACTGTTAAAGGCAGGTTTGATTGCAACCCCAAAAGGATCATTATACATTGCTTTATGTTCACCTTGACCAGCATTTTATGTTTGAAAGAGTATTGGCTCCTGCAGATAAGAATTTACCAACATAATTTTGCAATTGGCTGAGCAAATTTTTGCAATGCCATTTACAAACATTCTCTGGTGTGCAAAGATTTCAAAAAAATTGGATTTGCTATTTTGGAAAAGGTTGAACACCCAGGAAGGGGTGGTGATTAGGAAACACTTGTAAAAAACAAAAGAGAATCTTACTGGCAAATATTACTAAATGCAACTGCTTCACCAGCTATAAATGACTTAAGATCTATCAAACCGGTTTTGAAAATCAAGTCTGATTACCTGTTATAGAATCCTTTGGTGGTTATTGCTTTTTAGACTATAATTATATTATTTGACTGCATTATTTTCATTACATATTAACTTTTATATTTTATTGACCACATTTTTATATATGTTCTTAACATTTATTCAGTTATTTAAGATTTATTACTGCTTTAGTGAGATTTTAACTTTGCATGCTAAAAGGGTGTATCTTTTTAAATCTATGTTTTAAATGTGGCACCTTTCTTAGTATTTAAATAAGTGGAAGTCTTCTTATCAATTGTTTCTGATGAAGTTTCTTTTAATGTGGAATGAAATCACAAAGTTAAATTAAAGATTCTGGTTGGACATCCGGTGTGGTGTTTTTATTTTATTTGAGTTTTCCAAGTACACAGTTTGTGGTTTTTGTTTTCTGTGTTTATGTGAAACTTCAAGAAGGTGTTTTTATTCATCCCATTGGGATGGCATCAGAGACATAGTCTCCTAGATCTGCTAGCCAAAGTGATTTTATCTGGACTAATCCTTTGTAACATATGAAAATAGGGGAAGTTGTGACAAGTACTTCAAATCTTACAAACATAAATATTTTAACACCATGAATATGTGAATAAATTGTGAATGTCTTAGGTTTGATATAAACAAATATAAAGCAAATTAATGTAAATTCCTCAGAATATTTGTTTGGAAATGGTCAACACATTTAAAGGTTTAGGTACAGTTATGACCAACACATTTCAATTTAAAAAAAAAGTAAACAAGCAATTAATAAACATTTGAGACAATCGGACTTTTGATAAAATATGTTTCTTCATGTGGATCTATTTCATTTACTGGTTGCTACACTATCGTAATTAGGAAGTCTGGAATATAATGCCAGCTTTTGTTGGAATACTAAAATTGATATGGTTCTAGTATATGGTGTCCAAAGGAAATTCACTGAGTTTATACCCACATATAGAAATTATGATTATTCTTCAAGATCAGATGTTTTAAAATTGTATAGTATCAGCTGCAGGCATATGAGGAACATATTTGTGTAGCATGTAGAGCAATAAATAATAATACTATTTTAATTTTGTTGGTTCTGGAAATTTGCAGCAGTCAGATGAAATACCTGCAAACATGTCTAAAACCTTATATACCATCATTTAAGGTTTGGAGAAGAATTAAAGTTTTGTTCATTAGAAGCTTTGTGGATATTGTGGCCATACATATTTTATTTGTTGCTTCACCAGACCCAGACAATAATTTGTCTGCCACCATCCCATCAGCCCATTTGTTCCTCCTACGTGCAAGAACCATGCTTCCATGTGCTTGAGCAAGAGTACTCAAGCCAATTTTTACCGCCTAAGTTGAGCCTATTAGCCCGCTCTTTCCCCACCTTGGAAGGGTTGAGTGATAGGGAATTGGACAGATGCCCATTAATAGTGAAGTTCCCCTTTCCATCAAAACCCACCTCTTCCTTGCTTGACTTGTAATGGCTGCCTTTGTCAGGGATGAGGCATGCAGGCCTCTCTACTCATTTACCCCTGACTCAGCAGTGTATGTACAGCAAGCAGCATTAGCCTGCATAGGATCTTTTAGGCAGGATTCATTAATGAGACAAGCCTGATTGCATCCTTCCCCAGGATATGAGCTGGTGCTGGTCACTCAAACTCATCTTCCTCCTCCTGGTCCCTCAGGCACCTCTTCCACTAGTTAGGGTATTATCCATTTCTACCTTACTCCTCTGCCCCTAGTCAGGGCTTTATTCATTTTTTTTAAACTAACATTTGTTTACCAGGGAAAGTCTGACTGGGACAGAGCCCACTTTCAGTGGAGGCCCAAAGAGAATTGCTTTGGAATGTTGGAAGAAACCAGAGCAGCCATAGGTAACCCACGCAAACACAGGGAGGACATCAGGATGCCACACAGAAGGCACCCTGGTCAAGAATTAAACCAGAGAACCACTTGCTGTGAGGCAACAATGCTAACCACTGGGCCGCCCTACCACAGGATCAGGGTTTGGAAGCATTGGCATTGTTTGATTATTTTGAATAGAAAAGTAAGAAGCACACATTTTTAGTTCGGCATAAGAATGCAGTGGTTGGTCCTGAGGTCTGATAAATGGATTAAATGGTATATTTTGCTAACAGTTCATTCTTGTTTACAGAAGAGTTTAATGTGCAAAAGATCTGTAAGTGAACTGTTTCCTGTGGTTTAGAATTTGATTCTCTCAGCCTCCGTTTGCCTACTATGTGAATCTGACCTGAGTCTGCAGATGGTCATGTGGGTCAGTGTTCTTCCCTTGTTCAAAAATATAACTAAAATATATAAAATAAATGAGATAATGGGCAAAGAATAGTCGAGGTAGGAGAATATTCCTGACTAATGCCTTTCTTGTCACAGAAGAACTTTGTTGTTCTGTAATAAAGTTCTAATTACTGTAAGATTTTATGGACTGGTCTGTCTGTCTGTGTGAGGTTTGAATAACACTGTATGGTCACTGTAAAGGGCTACATATTTGTTTTCAAAGAACACTTTGTCTGTCGATGATGAACATAATCCGGTGTGGTAACAGCCAAGAAACAATGGCAACAATAAGAGAAAACATTATTTATTAGAATTTGAGCCCTTTCATTCCTGGACTAGGAACTTCATCAGAACAAATGAAATAAATTTCAGTTCAATACCTTATATACAACACTGTAGCCTACCATTGCTTGTTAAAACCATTCAATGAAATTTAAGATCACACCATATCCATAAAATTCAAATGTCTTGACAAACACAGCCTTAAAAGACAGCACTGCAAACCACAAAAACTTAAAGTCCTAAACCTAATTCTAATTGTTTTAATTTTAAAACTGCAGTAATAGAACACGCATCATTTAACTCTTTGTCTCTCTCCAATGTCTAGTTTACTGAGATTTTCTTGGAATTTTATCGCTGTCTGGGGGTTGCATATATTATGCTGGATATGTTTTTTTTTAACTCATTTTCAGGTTACTTTGGGACATTTATTTTCATACTGGATAAAAAACATTTAGAGTAGTCACACAGTAAAGAAGTATGATATTCTCTGCAGATATTCTCTAATCAAGAGTAAGGGAATTTAAGATAAGACACATAAAAACAGAAAAAACATTATAGGCCCAAGCATGGTTCTCTGGGGAATTTCTCTAATAATCTCTCTGTGTCACAAACACGGTTTTTGATGTTCTCTAAAAAGTTATCTCGCTATGGTAACTATACAACTAGACAGGCAGGCAGGCATAGCAGGCCCATTATTCATTGACTTTAACTTTTGAGAAATAGCTCAATAAATAATCTTCCAGTAAATAGTCCTTTATTTGTATTATTGTATATAACATTTGTGAGCTGGTACAAGGCTGTCCGAGTATTAAAGCCAGATATAAGGGCATGCTGAGAATCTGTTAGGAGTCCATAACTGTTGTTCAATTATTTGTCCATATATATTAGTTTGCCATACATTTTCCAATTGAACACAGTCTGTAAATTGAGCTGTAATCCTGAGTTAATTTTGAATTTAATTTAAGGTGGATTGACATTTAGGTTTCATAGTTTCATAGTAGTGTACTAGGCTACCTGCCCGGGGGCATTTATAAGCCTAGCCAACAGTGATGTGGCTTCCGCCACCCCGTATTATATAGTTGCGCCTCTCTAGTAGTGACACATGTGGGACCCCATTATTTAGTAAACTATACCTCTGTCTAGTAGTGACACTGAGGTGACTCCCGGGGTAAACTTGCGATCTCCCATCCATGCATCGAGATTTTTCTTGAACAGTGCCAATGAAGGGCTCTGTCTCACATGAACTGGGATTTTGTTCCAGAGTATGGGTAACCTCTGTGTTATGAATCTGTCCCTCCAGCATGTCCTATTCATATTTGTGCAGAGGTTGAAATCTTTAGCTCGTGGTTCTGGTGGATTTGGATTTTTGAGATGGAGCATGTCCATCAGTTCTTGGTTGGACATGGCCCTATATGTTAGGCACAAATCACCTCTGAGCAGGCGGTATGCTACTGAATAGAGCTGGAGTTTCTTTAATCTAGCTGGATAAGGCACATGTTTGAGACCTATGATCCTCTTGGTGAGGTACTTCTGGGGTCTTTCCAGTTGTTGCATGTGCGGGTGAGATACATCCCAAATGGAGCATTATATTCAATCATGGGCCTGACAAGGGAGGAATATAGAGGTACAATGACCTCCTTTGATCTGGATGAGAATCCCTTCATGATGAGATGGGCAAGGTAGAATGTCTTTCTGACCACTTTGGCAACATGGTTGTCAAAGGAGAGGTCACTATCGACTTGAGTCCCCAGGTCTCTGATTACTTCTTCCGTATTCAGTGGGTTATTGTCTACGTGATAATTTGTGGGTACTTTGTTTTTCCCAAAGGGGATGACTATACATTTTTTGGCGTTAAGTTTGAGGCCATGATTCCGGCACCAGTTGTCCGTTTCAGTGAGACCTTTCTGTAGGATGTGTGTGTCAGCAGGTGAATCAACTATGGCACCCAGTTTGCAGTCATCTGCAAACTTTGTCAGCCATAATCCTCCCATATTTGCTTTCACATCTGAGAAGTAAATGCCAAATAAGAGTGGTCCCAAGACTGAGCCCTGTGGGACACCACTCGTGACTGGTTTTGAGTCTGACATGGCTCCAGCAATTTTGACCTTATGGGTTCTGTTTTTATGTCACTTGTAATGTATGGGTTTACATTTAAGTTGATGAGTTTTTCAATGATACCCGAGTGAGGTATTGTATCAAAAGCCTTCGCCAGGTCTAGGTAGGCTGTATGGACTGCCTTTCCCTTGTCAATGGCCTTGGTGACTGTTTCAAAAAAGTCAACCAAGTTTAAAAGGTATGATCTGCCTTTGACAAAGCCAAACTGGGTTGGATCCAAAGTCTGCAAGTTCCCTATGTCTTTATTTATGAGATCCATTATGATCCTCTCCATGGCTTTGCAGATAAGGCTTGTCAAGCTAATGGGACGGTAATTTCCAGGGTCGGTGGAGGCACCGCCTTTGTGGAGTGGGACCACAGTCACTGTCGCCACTCCTGGGACGTATCCGGAGGTGAGACTAAGATTAAACAGCTGTCCTAACTGTGGGTTTAATTCCTCGTTGAGTTCATGGAGCACACAGCCGGGGACACCATCAGGTCCCATGGATGCCGTGTTCTTTGCCTTGGAGAGAGCAGTTCTCACCTGGGCGTTAGAGATGTTTGGGGGGCTACAATCATTTGGTATAGATATCTCTCCTTTAGGGGGTGAGGGGGGGGGAGTTTGCACTGAACCTGTCAGCCAGTATGTTGGCAATGTCTGTAGGATCAGTAATCTTCACATAATTTTGAACTAATTCTGAGCATATCTGGGAGTTTCCTCCTAGGTTTCTGACATAGCTAAAGAATGCCTTATGGTTGTCTTTAGAGTCCTTAGCTATTTTATTCTCAAAATTAGCTTTGGATGATTTTATGAGAGCTCTTAGCTTTTTACTTATAGTGATCAGCAGTGTCTTACCTTTTAAGGATTTTGCTCTATCTTGTAGTAGCTTTCTCCTTTTGTTGTAGAGTTTGTTTATGGCTGGGGTCCACCAGACTGGACGCTTGCCTTTGGTACAAAGAGTCTTTGTTTTGTTTGGGATTGCCTGATCCATGCAGCCCTGCAGGTGCTAGTAGAAGGCATTTGTAAGTGATTCAGCGGTTTGAGTAATGTTAACCGCCGGCTCTGGGGCCTTAAAGGAGACCACACTAGTCTTTAGAAGTGTGAAGTCGGCTTGTTCTTTACTGTGGTCTTTTCATTTGGTGGGGGCGGATGAGGACCTCCAGCGAGATTAGTTTGTGATCAGATCTCACCAGTGAGGGGTATACTTCGTTGAACTTTGTGCTCCCATGTTCGTGATGATGAGATCAAGTATGTTTTCTCCTCTTGTGGGGATGGTGACTAGTTGTTCCATGGCATTTGAGTTTATGAATTCCAGGAACTTTTGGGCTAGAGTGTTTGGGCTTGAGTAGTGTTCCCAGTCTATATTAGGGTAGTTGAAGTAACCTAGTATGATGGTGTTGGAGATACATTTATCCCTCCAGTGTTTACAGGAAGGCCATATGAGGTTCCTGAGTTTGCGAGGGTAGCCTGTAACATGCTACAAATTGCAGAGCAATCTTGCCTATGGTTAATTGCACCTGGATGGTTTCCGATGCATCGTGCGATGCCACCAATCTTGAGGTGTGGGTGTCCTTGATGAATATGGATACCCCTCCTCCTTTCTTGGTATTGTCCGGGTTTTGGGGCGGCATGATATGAGGTAAAACCTGATAGTGCTGGGGTGCTCTCAGGAGCCTTGAACCAGGTTTCTGTCACAGCACAGACATCAATGTTCTCCATACTGAGAAGGGCCAGTGCGTGCATCTTGAGGTTGAGACTTCTGGCATTGAGCAGCATTACCCTTAGTTTTTTCTTTGTTTTGTTCTAGGGTGGTAGGTTTAGAATTTGAGCCTTGCCTAAAAAGGCACTATGGGGTGGCAAGAGCCTTTGCCAAAATCCGGAATCCCAGGTGTGACAAGTGCAAGCCATCCCTTGAAGCAGCGTGGCTTGTCCAGCATGTCATCCCAGGCAGACAGACATTGGATCCCCTTTGAATGACACCAGAGTTTAATCCAATTGTTAAAGCTGATCATCTTATCTCTGTATTGTGGCATCATTCTTGGTGAAGGTAGGATACTGCTCAAGGTCAGGGTCATACCTGCTTGGGCTACATAATCAGAGAGCTCCTCTATGTCTCTTTTCATGTAGTCCAGGAGGTACGTCTCAGGTCGTTAACACCAGCGTGGACAATGATTGAGTCATACTTGTACCTGCTGTTGAGAGACCTGAGTGCATGCGTTATGTGGTGGATTCTAGCACCCGACAGGCAGCTTACTGTGACCTTCTCCTTACTCAGTCTGGTGAGCGGGACGTCAGTGTGTCTGACTATGGAGTCACCAATGACTAGTGTGTCTGGCATTGTGTTTGGCCTTAAGGGCTGTGACTGCTTGACACTCTGACTGTGTGGTCTATGTGTTGCAGGTGTTGTGTTCTGAGGTGGTAGTTGTTTGGGTGTCTGCTTTGGTGATACAAGGGTAACCTTAAGTAATGACATGCTTGGGAAAGAAAGGCATTTTTTGAGAGTCAAGAATGGATATTATATTTTTCATACTTTTTAGAATGAAACATGAATGGCGAAAGTAAAAAGGAACTTAAGTGGGAAGGATAGAATGAGTATGGAGGGCAGCAGGGCAGACAAATAAACATAAAATTCAGACAAAGACAGACAGAAGCAGTGCAGACACAAAAGGTGGGGACAACAGTGTGTGTTGCAGAAATACAGGAGGACAACTGGTAATGGGTGTGCTACAAACATATTATGGGGCATGACACATATGATAAGTAAACATCAAGCAGCTGGGTATTGGGGGGGGGGAGGCTGTCTGATCAACCCAGTGCAGATGCCACCAAATATCAGTCATGTCTGTGGCTGACATCATGGAAAGGATGGGAATGATCACAGCACAACAGTAGACAAGTATATGGCCACCAAATGGAGGAATAGAGGCAGTGCTGAGACAGAGGGGTCAGTCAAGGGCAGTCTCATACACATACACATACACACACACACACACACACACACACACACACACACACACACACACACACACACACACACATACACACACACACACACACACACACACACACAGACTAACATCTGAAGCTCGAGTTGCATGTTACCCTTTTATATGTTCCTTTGCTTGCTACTCCCTGATATATACTTTTGCTATGTATTTCTCTTGTCATGGGCCCATTACATTGACAATAGCTGGATAATCCTATCACCCAGGAAATAGAAATACTATTGCAAGCCTTCTGCACACATGGTATGAACATTCTGGGCAAACATAAAACAAACAAGGCTTCCCAAGATGAAATATGGCAGGGAGTGGTAGAGAATATTAATGTTGTGGGTGGCCATAATAAGACATTAGTACAGGTATATTATATGTAAGGCCAAGACGGGGAAAGAAGGCATTGCTAGAGCCAGGTCCACCAGAGGAGGAGGACCACCAACCCAGAAACAGGTCATGGAGGTGGAAGAGTTCCTGGTAACCCTGTCTTGAGTGGGTGAATGAATCCTCATATGTGTTGTTGGTTTTGTTGTGAGAGATGTATTGGTGATGACTCCCAGATTTTCTGAAGGGGGAATACCGCAGTTTACCAATAGTTGGTGCATTTCCTGTTGTAAACTTACCTCCATGTGAGTTGGGGTTATTCAGCACAGAACTTTTGTATATCAGTTCTCCAGGTATGTAAGACCTGCAAATTCAATGTGCCTATATGATATTCACAGAAATAGCATATATTAGTTTGTTTGCAATGGAATGGGGAAGTGAGGCATATGTACCAGAACTGCCACAGGTATGCATCTTTATGCATTCAAAAGTTCAACTGGAGAAGGGATTAGCAAAACACAACAGCTCATGCCTGATGTCAGAAGGTCAGCAGTGACTGATGATGATAATGATGGTGGCAGTATTCATATGGCATAATCACATGTCACACTGACACAGTCAGCAAGACTAACATTGGTAGGCAGACATATTTTTCCCACATACAAGGTGATGATGGAGGGGCAGGCCAAACTGTGGCATTACCTATGTTTTGTGCTGGGCATCCTGTCAGTGAGCCTTACCCGGGCTACAGAAGACTTGCTACGACAGATGTCATTTTTCATCAATTCTGCCCTCTGATGTGAATGCAACCACAGTATGAGAAACATGTTCATGACTGCCACCACCATGATTCCATGTCTTTTCCTTACCAGAGTACCACACTTTGGATCAGTCAGTGGATGTGCATGTCTGTGATCCAGGCACAGAGAACTGCTAGACACATCATATCAAAGAATGTTATAGCCTGTGTTAGGATGTGCAACTGTCATATGGACTATGGGATGACCTGCTGCACATGCAGACTGTCCTGGCACAAGGACTTCAAGCAACCCCATATATTCTGGTCACTGATAGTCTACATGGTATCCTTTGCTGCATCCATGAGCCAAGTAGAAAATTCCTTACATTGTGCATCTGCAGGAGACACTGTAGCCATGACTGTGAGTTGGCCCAGATGTTAGGTGAAGGATAATGGACAGGGCTTACATATATATGGCAGAAACAATAACAGAGACTGCAAGGCCATAGCAGTCTCTATACCTGGGAGTGGGTCCTAATGGTGAGATGAAAAGTCAGCAAGTAAAGGAGAGTAGTAGTGCTGAAATTGAATTCATCCTCAAGTCTTGGTGAGTACCTTCACAAGGTGGACCCTGTTTTTCACAAAATCTCATCAAGGCAACACTGATATATAGACTGTATTTATATAGCATATATCATGGACAGATGTAAGTCAAAAACAAAAAAGATAGCTGGGTGCACAAGACCCAGGATAAAAAAGTGCCCAATGATGGTAGTGGACTGGTGCCAGGACTGGAAAAAATGACAGTGTAGAATCCTCAAAAAAACATTCCTATAATGGGGCCAGGCCAGGGCCAGGGGGAGGATGGCCCCCCTGTTGTATAAGGAAGTAGCAGTCCACAAAAATCACAAAAATTGATTGGCAAAAAAAGAGCCATAAAGATGATAGAGTGGACAATTGAGGATAAGAAAGAAATCATGTTTTGTTACTATTATGTAAAAAGCCCAAAATTTCCAGACACAAGATATACAAAATGATTAAGAGAGAAATTAGAGGAAAGAAAAATACTTCTGCAGGAAAAACTGTCAGAAGCTTTAAATAAAAATCTGCATTCATTAATACAACAGATTTTTGAAAAACAGTATATAGTTCAAGAAACTTTGATCTGTTTGGAAAAAGAAGTCCAAAAAAATAAACAACAAAACCTAGAGATATTTGAAAAATATAAAAATGAAATATGGACATGGGAAAGAAAGAGAGATTTGATATGGTGCAATATTTATGCAAAGCAGAAAGCCAAGTTAACTAATATAGAGAAGGCACTCTCAAAGATATTCAAAGAGAAATGCAGGCAAAGGCATTCAGACATGACAAATTTCACAATAAAAAAAATGAATAGCGCAAATATGTAACATGGAAAAGAAGATTAGTAAAGCAGAAGTTAAAGAAATAGAAGTTGAAGTTGAGTGCCTGCGAAGTGAAGGATTTAGTGTAGATGTTCTAACACAGACTACATCACAGCATGATGGAGTGAGTCCCCAAAGTAAGGAGAAGCAGGAAGATCAGGAGACGTGAAGAAGAAATATGGACACGGGAAAGAAAAAAATATTTAATATGGTGTAATATTTATGCAAAGGAGGAAGCAAAACTAACCAATACAAAAAGAGCAGCACCAAAGATATTTGAAAAGAAATGCAGGCAAAGGAATCCGGATATGGAAAACTTGACAATACAAAAAAATAAGACTAAGAGGAAAAGTAGAAAAAGAGATTAGTAATGAGAAGTCAAAGAAACAGAAATTGAAGTTATGGAACAGCTACAAAGAGAAGGATTCAGTGTAGAAAATCAAATGCAGAAAGCACAACAACAGGATAGAGCAATGGATATCCAAATTAAGGGGAACCAGTGGAACAGGAAGCAATTGATCAGGTGCCATATCAAGATATTTTGGAGCCTTCCACACGAAACCAGTATAAACATTTACTTGAAGCTAGACAGCAAGAAAAGGAACAGGAGACTGGAAACTCTGATGCAGTCAATGCTGAGGAGTGATAGGCCAGTGAGTTCCCATATGACAGAGCAACAGATGGAAGATGCTACTGAACGTTTGATAGAATGCCCACAGGAAACTGAAAACAAAGGATGTGTCCTCAGTTTGGAAGAAAATGAGCTAAGAGAAGAGTTGCTTGATTTAATAGACATGGACAGATATATTAAGATCAATGAGAGAAATAGACTGCAGAAGGTCAACAAAACCCAAAAAGTAAGAAGTCTGATAAAACAAATGAATGCAGTAATTAGGACTGTCCATAGAGATCCATGTGATATAACAGAAGTAAACAGGATATATTACTGTGCAGCTAAATTAATAACAGATAAAGTCTTATCACAAGATCATAGAGTAGTGAGGGAAAGGAAGGGGAGAAACCAAATACCATCATGGAAGTATCGAATAGAGAAAACTATAAAGCAATTAAGACAAGAAGTGTCACTGTTAGAAGAGTATAGAAGATGGAAGAGATCAACAAAAATAGTAAGAGAGATGTCATTAAAGCAATGCATAGTACGAGAACAGACCAGGATCTATCATGCATTGTCGCAGATAACAAACTAAAAATTTCAGCACAGGTGGAAAAACCTACAAGATACACAGATAAATATAAGGGAAAAGTACAAAATAAACAATTTATTGATGACCCAAAAAAGTTTTATAGAGAACTGGGAAATAAGGTAAAAGGAATTGAAAGACCACCAAAAAATGAGGAAGTAGATATATTTTAGAAAAGTATCTATGAAGATCTTGTGGAACATAAGAAAGATGTTAAATGGATAGAAGAAGTAAAAGGAAGAATAAGAAGTTTAAAGGTACAGGATATGAAATAGGATGAAATAACAGCCAAACAGATTGAAACAAAGTTAAGAAAAGCCTCTAACTGGAAAACCCAAGGCCCTGATGCAGTATCTAACTTTTGGTTAAAAGTATTAACAACTATTATAGTCACACCCCAAACAGACACCACACTGGCTAACAACAGGCAAAACAATGCTCTTACTTAAGAGTGAACCTGAAAGCTACCCTAAAAATTATAGACCAATAACTTGCCTTTTGATGATGTATAAACTATACATGGGAACTGATGCAGACGGAGTTTATAGTCATTCAGAAGAAAACTCAATTATGGCAGTAGAAAAAAAGGCAATAAAAGAAAGTCATATGGAACAAAGGATCGTTTGTTTTTAAATAAAGTTATAGTGGAGAACTGTAGAAAGGGGAAGAATCTAAGTATGGCATGGATTGACTTCAAAAAAGCATTTGATAGTATCCCACATTCATGGATAAAAGAGTGCTTAAAAATTATAAGATGCATCCTACACTGATTCACTACATTACAGTAACCATGAAACAATGGCAGACCACTTTGCAATTAAGCCATGATAAAGGACAGATTATTATCCCAGGGATAAAAATTCAAAGGGGGAAATTCCAGGGTGACTCTCTGTCACCATTGCTATTCTGCCTTGCCATTAACCCATTAATCTGTTTGCTTAACAGCTTAGGCCATGGCTACAATTTGGCTCCTAGAAAACAACAGTTGATGAAGTATCAGCAATAAAACAAGAACAAATGCAAATAAAACTCAGTAAGGAATACTTTAGAAGAATTAAATTAATCCTGAGAACAGCATTGACATCTAGGAACAAGATGCAAGCTATAAATCAGTTTGCTCTTCCTGTCATAGCGTACAGTTTTGGAGTGACTGACTGGCCTCAAAAAGTGTTGGATAGATTAGATATTAAAACAAGAAGGATGCTTCATGCTCACCAAATGATTTATAAAAATCATTGTATACCAAGATTATATATTCCCCGTTCAGAAGGAGGGATGGGCCTCCTTGAAATTGATTACATGTATAGATCTGCAATCGTGGGACTCCACATATATTTACTGACCTCCCAAAATCCAAATGTAGTGAAAGTTTTGAAACTTGAGGAGAACAAATCTAAGATGACTTCTCTGCTTAACTTAGCAGAAGCATATTGACGTCAAGTAGGAATGGAAATTAAACCAGAAGTAGATAAAAACCAGGCAGGAACTGAATGTGCCAAAAAACAAAAGAAAGAATATAAGATGAAGGACCAGATGAGAAGGCAAGAAATGTGGAAAAAACATAAATATAGTTGCAAGTATAGAAAACTTCTGGAAGAGCCTCATGTTGATCAAGAACGAACGCAGGAATGGTTAAGGAGTGGTGAATTCAAACCAAGAAATGAAAGGTTAATATTGGCAGCAAAAGACAGTGGGCTACATACACATTGGTTTACAAAGTCCATTGAGCATGTGGGAGAAACAGACATATGTAGGTTTTGTAAAACCAAATTAGAAACAGTCCCACACCTTGTTGCTGGTTGCGATACACTAATGGCAGAAGGACTGTATACTGAAAGGCATAATAATGTGGTGAGACTGTTGCACTGGGGATTGTTCAAACATTATGGTATCAAAGTGGCTGAAAAACACTGGAAACATAAGCCACAAAGTATCATAGAAAATGATGACGTTTATATCACATGGGTCCACCCATTACCAACAGTTCAAAAGACAGAGGCTAGAATGCCGGATATAGTGGTCCAAGAAAAGACAAAAGTAGCATTGATCATTGAAATCACCACACCCAATGACTATAGTGTCTCGCATACAGAGAGACACAAAGTCATAAAATACCAGGGCCTGCAGGAAGAAATGAGAGCAATGTGGAAGAAAGATACCCAGACAGTTCCAATAGTACTGCATATTTGAACTGCTTCTTACTGAAATTGGTACACCTTGTTTGCTGTAGCATAGACTAGATCCAGGCCTGCTGAATCTAGCTTTGTTTGTATAACTTGAGCACTAATCCAGGCATTCTTTAAAGTATTCAATTGTATTTATTACTGCTTGGTAGTAACTTGATTAAAGTATAGCTATCATTCTAAGTCTTTTGGATTAAGCACTTGGGCTTCAGACCAGTTGTTTTACATTAGGAAGGTTTGTGGCCTGCACTGTGGTGGCAGGACAGGTAGCTTACATCCTTCTAGGTTGGGAACTGCTGATTGAGGGCTCAGTGTCTGTTATTCTAAAAGTTTATTAGCTCTGGTTTAAGCACTTGGGCTTCAGGCCAGTTATTTTACATTAAGAAGGTTCGTGGTCTGCACTCTTGTGGGAGGAGAGGCTGGACTCTTCCCTTCTGAGCTGGGAATTTCTGGTTAAAGGCTTATAGTGCCTGCATATTTGAACTGTTTCTTACTGAAATTGGTACACCTTGTTTGCTGTAGCATAGACTAGATCCAGGCCTGCTGAATCTAGCTTTGTTTGTATGCTTATTGTTTGTTTGCTTGTTATTTCCCTGAAACACTAATTCCACCTAAAACGTGGCTTTTCAGCTTCTGTGGATCCCTAGTGATATCTGCATTGCTTACTGTACTTATTTCCTTGTTTCACTTGAAAGAAAGTTACTGTTTGTTGTTTTTGCATTTAAGTTACCTGTAGCACATTGCATTTAAGTTACCTGGCACTTGCTCACTAAAGCAATTATATAAGTCAGCACTAAAACATTAAAAGCACTACACCCTCACAAACTCCCCTTGAGTACCTTGTTCCCCATTGGCCTTTTTTCAATTATAAAGGAATTCCCAATACTATTCTAGCATGTCCAAAGGTCAGTTGTCAATCTCCTCTCTGGTCCAGCTGGTGAATCTGGGAATCTTGAGGCAATGTTACAACTGCCTCATGTACACAGACAACCCTCTCCTCCTCCCAACAAATTCCAACACATGTGAGAGATGCAACTATATAGCCATACTGGAGGCTAAGCTCTCTCAACTCAGTACTGGCGAAACCAGTCAGGAGGAGAAGGAAACCACACTCACTACAATTCCAGTCTCACATAGACCTACCACGACAGCAAACCAAACACATAAACACACAAAAACATACTCGGAGGCTCTAAATAAAAATCTGCCTAAGCAGCAGAGACCTCCAAAGCAGACACCCAAGCAACCGCTACCCCAAAACAAAACACGTGCAACACATAGCTCACAAAGCCAGTGTGCTGAACAGTCACAGCCCTTAAGGCTAAACAACACACCTGATACACTTGTAATAGGTGACTCTATCGTCAGGCACATTGACGTCCCGCTCACCAGGCTGAACAAGGAGAAGGTCACGGTGAGCTGCCTGTTGGGCGCTAGGATCCGCCACATAACACAAGCACTCAGGTCACTCCAAGGCAAGTACAAATATGACTCAGTCATTGTCCATGCTGGTGTGAATGACCTGAGACGTACCTCCCTGGACTACATGAAAGGAGACATAGAGGAGCTCTCTGAGCATGTAGCCCAGGCCGGTATGACCCAGACCTTGAGTAGCATCTTACCCTCACGAAGAATGATGCCACAATATGAAGACAAGATGATCAATTTCAACAATTGGCTTAAGTATTGGTGTCAATCAAAGGGGATCCAATGCCTGTCAGGCTGGGATGACATGCTCGACAAGCCACGATGCTTCGCTAGGGATGGCTTTCACCTGTCACCCCCTGGGCTTTCGGATATTGGCAAAGGCTCTTGCTACCCCCATAGTGCCTTTTTTAGGCAAGGCTCAAAAGACAAACCCACCGCCATAGGTATCACAAGGGATAAGAAACTAAGAGTAATACTACTCAACGCCAGAAGTCTAAACCTCAAGATGCACGCACTCGAAATTCTCCTTAACATGGACAACATCGATATCTGTGCAGTAACAGAAACCTGGTTCAAGGCTCCCGAGAGCACCCCAGCACTACCAGGTTATACCTCATACCATGCTTTTCGGCTCCAAAACTTGGACCGAACCACAAAAGGAGGGGGAGTATCAATATTCGTCAAAGATATCCACACCTCCAGGTTGTTGGCACAGCACGAAGCATCAGAGACTATCCATGTGCAACTAACAGTGGGTAAAACTGCCTTCCAGTTTATAGCTTGCTACAGACCACCCTCCCAAACCCAGGAACCCCACTCGGCCTTCCTGAGAACACTGGAAAATATGAAGGTCTCTCCAAACACCATTATATTGGGCGACTTCAACTACCCAAACATAGACTGGGAGCATTACTCTAGCTCCAACACCCTGGCCCAAAGGTTCCTAGAATTTATAAACTCAAATGCTATGGAACAACTTGTTACCACTCCCACTAGAGGGGAAAATATACTGGACCTGATCATCAACAATATGGGGACTCTATGCTCCAGACCAGAAGTGTATCCCTCACTGGTAAGATCAAACCATAAACTAATTTCACTGGATATTCACATCCCGACTCCACCCCCTGCCCTGAAAACTACAGTGAAAAACTTCTCTAAAGCAAATTTCACACTCCTCAAAACCGAGGTGGAATCCTTCAAAGCCCCCGGACCTGTGGAAAATACGGCCCAGACTGCAGAATCCTTTATAAACGCATTCTATGAACACTTTCAGGAATGCATGGAACATGCAATCCCAAATAAAACCAAGACCCAATCCTCTAAAGGCAGACGTCCTGTCTGGTGGACCCCAGCCATAAACAAACTATACAATAGAAGGAGGAAGCTACTACATGATAGAGCAAAATCCCAAAAAGGGAAGGCATCTCTGATCAGTATTAGCAAAAAACTACGGGCACTCATAATATTGTCTAAGGCCAGCTTTGAGAGAAAAATTGCACAGGACACTAAGGATAATCACAAGGCTTTCTTTAGTTATGTTAGGAACCTGGGTGGGAATTCCCAGATATGCTCAGAATTAGTCCAAAATGACAAAAAATACACCGAACCCACAGACATTGCCAACATCCTAGCTGACAGGTTCAGTGCAAACTTCTTCCCCCCTCCCCACCAAAAGGGCAAATATCTATCCCAGCAGAGTGCTGCCCCCCTGACATCTCAGATGCTCAGGTAAGAGCTGCTCTCTCCAAAGCAAAAAACACAGCATCAATGGGACCAGACGGTGTCCCGGGCTGCGTCCTACATGAACTCCAAGAAGAGCTAAACCCAAACATAAAACTACTGTTCAATCTCAGCCTTACTACAGGATATGTACCCAAAGAGTGGCGTACAGCAACAGTAGTCCCTCTCCACAAAGGTGGTGCCTCAACGGATCCTGGAAACTATCACCCCATAAGCATGACTAGCTTGGTCTGCAAAGCTATGGAAAGGATCATCATGGACCTCATAAATAAAGATATTGGGGACCTACAGACACTGGATCCTACCCAGTTTGGCTTTGTTAAGGGCAGATCCTGCCTCTTAAACCTGGTTGATTTCTTTGAAACAGTCACCAAGGCCATTGACGAGGGGAAGGTGGTCCACACCGCCTACCTGGACCTCGCAAAAGCCTTCGATACAATACCCCACTCGGGCATTATAGATAAGCTCACCAGCTTAAATATAAACCCCTATGTCACTAGATGGGTTGCAAACTGGCTCAAGGACAGAACCCACATGGTTAGAATTGCTGGAGCCGTGTCAGACTCCAAACCAGTTACAAGTGGCATTCCACAAGACTCAGTCCTGGGACCTCTCTTGCTCGGTATATATTTCGGACCATTGAGCATGTGGGAGAAACAGACATATGTAGGTTTTGTAAAACCAAATTAGAAACAGTCACACACCTTGTTGCTGGTTGCGATACACTAATGGCAGAAGGACTGTATACTGAAAGGCATAATAATGTGGTGAGACTGTTGCACTGGGGATTGTTCAAACATTATGGTATCAAAGTGGCTGAAAAACACTGGAAACATAAGCCACAAAGTATCATAGAAAATGATGAAGTTTATATCACATGGGTCCACCCATTACCAACAGTTCAAAAGACAGAGGCTAGAATGCCGGATATAGTGGTCCAAGAAAAGACAAAAGTAGCATTGATCATTGAAATCACCACACCCAATGACTATAGTGTCTCGCATACAGAGAGACACAAAGTCATAAAATACCAGGGCCTGCAGGCAGAAATGAGAGCAATGTGGAAGAAAGATACCCAGACAGTTCCAATAGTACTGCATATTTGAACTGCTTCTTACTGAAATTGGTACACCTTGTTTGCTGTAGCATAGACTAGATCCAGGCCTGCTGAATCTAGCTTTGTTTGTATAACTTGAGCACTAATTCAGGCATTCTTTAAAGTATTCAATTGTATTTATTACTGCTTGGTAGTAACTTGATTAAAGTATAGCTATCATTCTAAGTCTTTTGGATTAAGCACTTGGGCTTCAGACCAGTTGTTTTACATTAGGAAGGTTTGTGGCCTGCACTGTGGTGGCAGGACAGGTAGCTTACATCCTTCTAGGTTGGGAACTGCTGATTGAGGGCTCAGTGTCTGTTATTCTAAAAGTGTATTAGCTCTGGTTTAAGCACTTGGGCTTCAGGCCAGTTATTTTACATTAAGAAGGTTCGTGGTCTGCACTCTTGTGGGAGGAGAGGCTGGACTCTGCCCTTCTGAGCTGGGAATTTCTGGTTAAAGGCTTATAGTGCCTGCATATTTGAACTGTTTCTTACTGAAATTGGTACACCTTGTTTGCTGTAGCATAGACTAGATCCAGGCCTGCTGAATCTAGCTTTGTTTGTATGCTTATTGTTTGTTTGCTTGTTATTTCCCTGAAACACTAATTCCACCTAAAACGTGGCTTTTCAGCGCTTCTGTGGATCCCTAGTGATATCTGCATTGCTTACTGTACTTATTTCCTTGTTTCACTTGAAAGAAAGTTACTGTTTGTTGTTTTTGCATTTAAGTTACCTGTAACACATTGCACTTAAGTTACCTGGCACTTGCTCACTAAAGCAATTATATGTCAGCACTAAAAAATTAAAAGCACTACACCCTCACAAACTCCCCTTGAGTACCTTGTTCCCCATTGGCCTTTTTTTTCAATTATAAATGAATTCCCAATACTATTCTAGCATGTCCAAAGGTCAGTTGTCAATCTCCTCTCTGGTCCAGCTGGTGAATCTGGGAATCTTGAGGCAATGTTACAACTGCCTCATGTACACAGACAACCCTCTCCTCCTCCCAACAAATTCCAACACATGTGAGAGGTGCAACTATGTAGCCATACTGGAGGCTAAGCTCTCTCAACTCAGTACTGGCGAAACCAGTCAGAAGGAGAAGGAAACCACACTCACTACAATTCCAGTCTCACATAGACCTACCACGACAGCAAACCAAACACATAAACACACAAAAACATACTCGGAGGCTCTAAATAAAAATCTGCCTAAGCAGCAGAGACCTCCAAAGCAGACACCCAAGCAACCGCTACCCCAAAACAAAACACGTGCAACACATAGCTCACAAAGCCAGTGTGCTGAACAGTCACAGCCCTTAAGGCTAAACAACACACCTGATACACTTGTAATAGGTGACTCTATCGTCAGGCACACTGACGTCCCGCTCACCAGGCTGAACAAGGAGAAGGTCACGGTGAGCTGCCTGTTGGGCGCTAGGATCCGCCACATAACACAAGCACTCAGGTCACTCCAAGGCAAGTACAAATATGACTCAGTCATTGTCCATGCTGGTGTGAATGACCTGAGAAGTACCTCCCTGGACTACATGAAAGGAGACATAGAGGAGCTCTCTGAGCATGTAGCCCAGGCCGGTATGACCCAGACCTTGAGTAGCATCTTACCCTCACCAAGAATGATGCCACAATATGAAGACAAGATGATCAATTTCAACAATTGGCTTAAGTATTGGTGTCAATCAAAGGGGATCCAATGCCTGTCAGGCTGGGATGACATGCTCGACAAGCCACGATGCTTCGCTAGGGAAGGCTTTCACCTGTCACCCCTGGGCTTTCGGATATTGGCAAAGGCTCTTGCTACCCCCATAGTGCCTTTTTTAGGCAAGGCTCAAAAGACAAACCCACCGCCATAGGTATCACAAGGGATAAGAAACTAAGAGTAATGCTACTCAACGCCAGAAGTCTAAACCTCAAGATGCACGCACTCTAAACTCTCCTTAACATGGACAACATCGATATCTGTGCAGTAACAGAAACCTGGTTCAAGGCTCCCGAGAGCACCCCAGCACTACCAGGTTATACCTCATACCATGCTTTTCGGCTCCAAAACTTGGACCGAACCACAAAAGGAGGAGTATCAATACTAGTCAAAGATATCCACACCTCCAGGTTGTTGGCACAGCACGAAGCATCAGAGACTATCCATGTGCAACTAACAGTGGGTAAAACTGCCTTCCAGTTTATAGCTTGCTACAGACCACCCTCCCAAACCCAGGAACCCCACTCGGCCTTCCTGAGAACACTGGAAAATATGAAGGTCTCTCCAAACACCATTATATTGGGCGACTTCAACTACCCAAACATAGACTGGGAGCATTACTCTAGCTCCAAAACCCTGGCCCAAAGGTTCCTAGAATTTATAAACTCAAATGCTATGGAACAACTTGTTACCACTCCCACAAGAGGGGAAAATATACTGGACCTGATCATCAACAATATGGGGACTCTATGCTCCAGACCAGAAGTGTATCCCTCACTGGTAAGATCAGACCATAAACTAATCTCACTGGATATTCACATCCCAACTCCACCCCCTGCCCTGAAAACTACAGTGAAAAACTTCTCTAAAGCAAATTTCACACTCCTCAAAACCGAGGTGGAATCCTTGAAAGCCCCCGGGCCTGTGGAAAATACGGCCCAGACTGCAGAATCCTTTATAAACGCATTTTATGAACACTTTCAGGAATGCATGGAACATGCAATCCCAAATAAAACCAAGACCCAATCCTCCAAAGGCAGACGTCCTGTCTGGTGGACCCCAGCCATAAACAAACTATACAATAGAAGGAGGAAGCTACTACATGATAGAGCAAAATCCCAAAAGGAAGGCATCTCTGATCAGTATTAGCAAAATACTACGGGCACTCATAAAATTGTCTAAGGCCAGCTTTGAGAGAAAAATTGCACAGGACACTAAGTATAATCACAAGGCTTTCTTTAGTTATGTTAGGAACCTGGGTGGGAATTCCCAGATATGCTCAGAATTAGTCCAAAATGACAAAAAATACACCGAACCCACAGACATTGCCAACATCCTAGCTGACAGGTTCAGTGCAAACTTCTTCCCTCCCCACCAAAGGGCAAATATCTATCCCAACAGAGTGCTGCCCCTGACATCTCAGATGCTCAGGTAAGAGCTGCTCTCCAAAGCAAAAAACACAGCATCAATGGGACCAGACGGTGTCCCGGGCTGCGTCCTACATGAACTCCAAGAAGAGCTAAACCCAAGCATAAAACTACTGTTCAATCTTAGCCTTACTACAGGATATGTACCCAAAGAGTGGCGTACAGCAACAGTAGTCCCTCTCCACAAAGGTGGTGCCTCAACGGATCCTGGAAACTATCGCCCCATAAGCATGACTAGCTTGGTCTGCAAAGCTATGGAAAGGATCATCATGGACCTCATAAATAAAGATATTGGGGACCTACAGACATTGGATCCTACCCAGTTTGGCTTTGTTAAGGGCAGATCCTGCCTCTTAAACCTGGTTGATTTCTTTGAAACAGTCACCAAGGCCATTGACGAGGGGAAGGTGGTCCACACCACCTACCTGGACCTCGCAAAAGCCTTCGATACAATACCCCACTCGGGCATTATAGATAAGCTCACCAGCTTAAATATAAACCCCTACGTCACTAGATGGGTTGCAAACTGGCTCAAGGACAGAACCCACATGGTTAGAATTGCTGGAGCCGTGTCAGACTCCAAACCAGTTACAAGTGGCATTCCACAAGGCTCAGTCCTGGGACCTCTCTTGCTCGGTATATATTTCTCGGAGGTACAGGCCAACACGGAAGGACTGTGGCTGACCAAGTTCGCAAATGACTGCAAACTGGGCGCCATAATCGACTCTCCAGCCGACACAAGCATCCTCCAAAAGGGCCTCATAGAAACAGACAACTGGTGCCAGAGCCATGGCCTCAAGCTAAATGCCAAAAAGTGTATAGTCATCCCCTTTGGCAAAAACAAAGTGCCCACAAATTACCACATAGGTGGTAATCCATTAAGTACAGAAGAAGTAATTAGGGACCTGGGACCCAAGTTGATAGCAATCTCTCATTTGACAACCACGTGGCCAAAGTAGTTAGAAAAACATTTTATATAGCCCACCTAATCATGAAGGGATTCACATCTAGATCAGGGGAGGTCATTGTGCCTCTTTACTCGTCCCTCATCAGGCCCATAATTGAGTACAATGCCCCTTTTGGGATGTACTTTACCAGACACCTGCAGCAACTGGAAAGACCCCAAAAGTACCTCACCAAGAGGATCAAAGGGCTCAAACAGATGCCATATGCTGCCCGGTTAAAGAAACTCCAGCTCTACTCAGTGGCATACCACCTGCTCAGAGGCAATCTGTGCCTGACGTATAAAGCCATGTCCAACCCGGAATTAATGGACATGCTGCACCTCAGAAAATCCAAATCCCATCAAGCTATGCGCTCGAGAGACTTGAACCTCAGCACTGAAATAAATAGGACATGCTGGAGGAACAGATTCATAACCCAGAGGATCCCTTCACTCTGGAATAAAATCCCAGTCCAGGTTAGGCAGAGTCCCTCATTGACTCTCTTCAAGAGGAATCTTGATGAGTGGATGGGAGATCATAGGTTTACCCCGGGTATCACTTCTGTGTCACTGCTAGACAGAGGCACAGTATACTAACCTCGAAAAAGGGCATAGCAAAATTAATTTAAAATGGGTGGCGAAAGCCAAACACACTCTGGCTAGGCTTATAAATGCCCTAGGGCAGATAGCCTAGTATGAACCTATGAACCTATGAAGTAGTAGGAGCAATGGGTCTTATAAAAAATTATTTACAATCATATTTAGATAAGTTACCAATTCATGTACCCCATACGAATTGCAGAAGGAGTCATTACAGGGCTCATTGCGGGTGCTGCGAAGAGCACTACTGGCTGACATCAAAGATTGAAACAATACTAAATTCATGATCTTTAATCATACTTTGACTTAGGAATAGAGTCCATTCCTGTCAAGGTATCAAAAACCCCAAAAACTTGGAGAAATTAAAATGGGCATGGCAAATTTGATGGTCATGACTGATGATGCTTACCAGTCTCCACCTCTGGGATGCCTCACTATCTTGCCCACCTTAGTTTCTGCAGTTGCACACTGACTCATTTGATTGCCAGAGTTCTACACCTAGCTGTAGTGTCATAGGGATTATGGATGTCATCCATCTGTTCATTTCCAAAATAGGCACACCAAATGAATTACTACTGTACATGCTCATGAAATGTTACACAACTACTAGACTAGAATTCTTCAATCCTGAGACCACAGAGCCACAGTTTACATGTGGCCAGCATTTGCAACATGGCAACTCTGTCACACCTTTAAAGGATGCAATCCCTGTCTTCTCTTAATGTACGACTTGCCTTGATCGTTTCCATATCCAGCTCCAATGGCCCTATGTGTATGATAGTGTTGCTGTCACCTATCACACTTCTCTACTCTACCTCCGCAGATGATAGGAACTGCATTGTGGCTACTGTTGGCCTGAATGGCTAATGTAATGTTTGATACACATGTGGGCAGTTACTGTACTGCAATGCATAGCCCTAGGATGATGAATGCACAGATCTGTTTTACTCTACATTGACTGGTATCAGAGTTCATACCTGTGGACCAGACATTGCCTCCTTGCTAATTCGAAAATACATTGTGCCCACTTCTGCCTTGCATGGTGTGTTACTGTAGCTATTTCTTCTGATGACTCTTCCTGACTCTTCATCTACTGCTGCAACAGGTTTCTCAGGCTGTACTTCAATGTTTCCAGGATGTATCTGTGAGTGTATTAACATAATATGTAACATGATTCCTACCATGACTAACAAACTGCATGTTTCAGGTGCATACTGTAGTATGTCAACAGGTGGACACAGTCATCAGAAACATTCCTTTACAAATCTAAACGTTGCTCAATGTTTGTGAATGTGTCAGTGCCATCACAGGCAACAGCTGGGAATTTCAGATGGAGGTCATCAACCTTAGCTCTGAGGCATATCCTGTATCCAGGAATGTCCAACCTTATCTGCAAGACACAACAGTGGACAGTATTAAAAGTGGCCAGCTAGCTGCTTAACTGAGAAGTGTAAACCATGGCCTATGTTCCTAGCAATATGTACAACTGCCAACTAGATGTTCCTATGGGAAGTCACCCCATACAATATGCTGACAGAGTTTGCATATCTGCAAGGTGTAGAATTTATGGTAGCTGCCTGTGTAGTACACCGTTACATTATACATAATACTCTGAGCATTGCACACCACCTAGTAGCTGATGTAGTGCAAACTCTTCCATTTGAGGTACCAGATGCCATGTTGAGCAGATGATGTCTTGAAAGCAATGTGAGAGCAATCAGTGTCCTCAAGGACCTCAAGGAAATAGGGTATGTTACAGTCTTTATCTGCTGTCCTTGTAAACCACACATACTCTTCAACATTCTGCACCATCACATTAACGAATTAGTGTAAGATCAAAGAGGCCAATGCATGCAAAATTCCTATTTTGTCCCCTGTCATTTGCTAGAAGACCCTCACAGCAAAGATGGTTAATGTTAGTTAAACCTTCATGCTCACAGGGGTAAGCAGACCACACATTCCACTTGATTGCATGAGTGTAATACAGACCTACTAACTCCTGTATAGTATTACTGTCTGTATAATAGTGATTGGCAATTACCTTGTCATGGAGGGGATACTATGTTGTTTTATCCTCTTGAGGAGCCATAGTTGATTCTAAGGGAGATAACATGCAACATCATGGGCACTGGCTCTGTTAGCAGTCAAAACCTCTGCCAGCATTTTCTGTGTCACTATTGTCTCCTCTTTCATTCAGTTTCCATCTTCCCCTCACAGTGCAGAGCCTGACCCCAGTATGGCAAGAGTTCTGCAGTAAGGCCCAACTTGCCCAAGTCCCAAATGTTTTCATTGAGAATTTTGTCATTGTACGATGTCCTGCAGTTACCGAATCCAGCCCCAATACTGTAGGAGCTCTGTCACAGGGCCCAACTTCCAAATATTTTCACTGAGAATGTTGTCATTGTACAATAATCTGTAGTCACTACATCTGACCCATATACTGCAAGAGCTCTATCACAAGCCCAAAAAAAAAAAAAAAAAGTCCAAAAGAAAAAAAACAAGAACCACAAGTAGTGAAGGTAAAGGTCCAGGAACCACACAAACTGAAGTCCAAACCACAAGTCTAATTTATTTACAGCAAAAACAAACCAAAAGCAGTCAACCACTTTCGTCTTTAGCAAACACTTCTTCAGAACTGCTTGGCATGGTTATCTCCAACCTTAAATAATCCTAATACATCATGTGATCAACATGTGATCAAACATTCACATGACTCAACTTTAGTTTAGTAAACGCATTAATTATAAAACTTCAACAAGAATTGTTGTGATTATCAAGTTAAATTGCATGAAAAATGAACATAAGTATAACAATAAAAATTAAAAATAAAAATAATGTTTGTAACTCACAACTCATGGTCAACCCTAAAAAAATAAATAAATAAACTACTTTTTTACCCAAACCCTTCTCATGAAAAAACAAACATTTAAAGTCCTCTCTCAACAACATAGCCACTGAAGTCACTTCTCATAACAAATTATTAGGGATGATAGTGGATGCTAATCTTAAATTCCACCTGCATATACAAAATTGCATAAACTCAGAAAGTATGGCTGCTTTATAAAGCCAAAAACTTTCTGACTGTCAAAACTAGTACTTCCCTTGCCACTATCTATCTCTTAAACACACTTCTTTATAGTACTCTCATCCTTCAGACATCACAAAAATCAAAACATGAACAATTATATAACAAAGCTGCTAAATTTGTATCATATACCCCTTTCAGAATCCATCGCTGTACAGCACTAAGGTCAGAACTACTCCATCAGCTAACATATACACAGCTTCTTACCACCTATAAAATTATCTAGAATTCATCTGCTTGTGCAGCATTAAATAACATTCTACACAACATTCTATACGACTATGTTCCCATTCGGTCATTATGATCCAATGACCAAAAACTCCTGCCTGCCCACAAACCTTTTAAATCTGTTGGGACTTACCTGCACTCGTTCCTTGATGCTAATGGCTGAAACTCCTTAACCGTGTCTATAAGGTCAATATCCTCCCTCCCATCATCCAAAACCATTCTGAAAGACTTCTTAGTCAAAAACTGGTTGTGATCTTGTACAGCAGCAGGATAAACTATATCTCTAAATGTGAACAAATACCTATTACTTTCCCTTAGTCACTCACTTTCTTACATCTATCACTTTCTCTTCCCTGGCTTTTTCTCTAAATATACCATAAGCCTGCTTTTTCCTCACTTCATATTGCAATTTCTATGTTATACTAACTTACCTTTAATTTCTCTATAAATCAGCTAAAATTTCTCTAAGTATGAAATCATGATCATATAACTTGTATCTATTCTTAACTAATATTTTCATATTATGTCTAATTTATAATTATATTCACTGTAGTTTTTTTTATATTATTTATAAGGATTGTAAAATTATTGTCCTTAAAATGTTTTGTAGTACTTTGGAACTTTTCTCCCCAGGCCCTCTGAAAATGGTTTCCTACCGAGTCAAACTTTCGTGTTATTCAGATGCCAATAAATAAACAAATAATTAGTTTGCTGTTCAGCTAAAGCTATTGTTTTTCCTAGCATATCAGATGAGTTAAGTGGTTTACAAGCAAAGTGTCATTCTCATATCGTCGATAATATCGTCGATACCACTAATGTGAACCCCAAACTGCGACTGTTAAAAATGTCGAACACCAATATTCCAAACTGCAAAATCTCGCCCTCTTTTTGACCCATGTTAGCACTTGTTTGTAGGTATGGAGCAGTCAGAAATGTCAATGTTTGGTGTTTTCACAGAGAAACCGGCATTACGGATTTCGAATAAAGGAGTCGAAACTATGCACATTCGACGATGGGCGATCAAAATTGTGATGGTAAACCAAGTTAAACTCTTGTACTCCAAAAATTCCAGTGCTCAGAATAAACAAGTGCACTGGCTATACACATCTCTGCATTACTCCACCGTATTTTTCATTTGCATACTGAGTCACGTATTCTCATTTCCATGTCAATATACAGTAATTTGTATACCATGAATTCTGCACTATTACACCAGTAGTTCAATCATGCTACATATGTCTCTGAATTGCCCCCTCCCTGATTATCACTAATGTTCATGCTATTTCTCATAACCCTATGTATTTATTATTTTTTTCTCGATACCCTGCCATTTTTTATGGATCCTACTCTAAAAAGTTAAATTTTTAGGAAGTTCTTCTCTACTAAGAAGACAAAAGTCAAAAAAGTTAAAATGAACAGTTTTTAATGGCTTAATACTCTGACATATTCATGGTTCCATTTGTTGAAACAGCTTATTTAACTTTTACAGCAATGTGCCATGCACTGATTCCCAACACTTATACAAAATCTGCTATAAATGTGAAAATTATATTTCATAACGTGTTCCTGATGTCCAGGATACTGCAAGGGACTTGTAGATAAGAAGAATGCATGCAGGACTAAAGTTCAATATTTAATTTTAGGCAGTGACAGTATACAGAAATGTTGCAGCTTCACAAGCTGGAGTTTCATAATGTAACATGATGCACATAACAACCATTGCTTTTGTTACACTGCCTTGTATTATGCCATCACACTTAACGTGGATGACAACAAATGGCTTTGCCAGCCATCAGTAATCCTTACCATATTTAAAAATAACATTTTGAATATCTTTTGAAAAATGTTTTCAATATTGTCAGGAATTAAATGAGAGTCAGATATGCATTATTAACATTAAAATGATCAGGTATTCAGCTCTATATATGTGGCTAAAAACAATCACTGGGCAAGTCCACCTGTCATGTTCCCAAAGAATGAATAAAATTAATTTGTCCCGGTCCCCTTCAATAAAGACACCACACCAAATGACATTTGACAACCTTTATTGAACTTCTATAAACATAACTTTATTGAACAATATTTAAATTTATCACAGCATGAACATCCATATAACCATTTACTAGGGCAACATAAACCCGCTCGCCTTGACCAATAAGCAGCATCCTCACCTCCGCTCACTTACTTTTATTTAACAAGAAGTGTCCTATCGCTCACTTTCTTTCCCCAACTCATTGAATTAAACATCCAACACCAGAGGGGAACAGAAGAGGGGCAAGCCTACCCCTCTTCTCTACCAACCAGCCTGACATAGCCTGTTCCCCCTCATTCACTCAAAAACCTTCATCATACCCTTCAAAAACAAACCTACTTGTTCATTGAAAAGGTAGAAATCACAAACTGGATCCCTGCCATTAACATCCCAATGCCCTATCATATAAATACCTAAAGCAGTCAGTTACCTAACTAGCCTACAGCTATACAGCTACAGCTGTTACCAACAGCTCAGTGCAGACAGTAAGACCCTTCAAAGGATCATTAGCTCTGCCCAAAAAGTCACTGGCTGCTCACTGCCCTCTTTGGAGGAACTCTTCAGCTCTCACTGTCTCAACAGGGCAACCATCATCTTGAAAGACCCTTCTAACCCTGGATATCACCTCTTTTGAGCTGCTGCCTTTTGGAAGATGGTTTAGGTCCATTCCATCTTGGACAAACAGACTTAAGAACAATTCCTATCCCAGAGCCATACGTGAACTGGAAAATGCTAAATAAAATAGACAGATCCTCCCTTATCCTAACTACCAATTGTAGCTTCAGAATTATTCCCAGTTCATTACCTGACAAATGTACTAATAAGACTCTAAGGAGCCCAACACCATCCAAAACAATGCAAGCCAGTCGCTGTACCCAATTATCTAATATAAGATAGAAAAGGATTTGATGACCAACAACCCACCCTCGTAATGACTCCACTTGATCTACTTTCCTCGCTAAAAGCAATACCCTTCCAAAGTGCAAAGAATGAGTGGAAAACCTCTCTTCCAGAATATCAGCACACCAAAAAAGCTCTCCTCATCATATATATATATATATATATATATATATATATATATATATATATATATACATACACACTAATTACACATCACTACCTTAACCCACTCCTGATCAAAACAAGTGCTGAAGACTTCCCATATGAGACCATAGCGACTTCTTAACCCAACCCACCTGACACAATCACCCCCGACTTTTCCCAATACTATCTGCCAGCTTTTCTCCAACAGATCCCTTTTAGATCTACATAATGAAATGTACACAGAGGTAAACACTGAAACATCCCACCAAAACTAGCAATCCCATCAACTCTGACATCCTAAGAGCTCAATAATACATCTGCAACGCAAACATCCCACAAAATATACTCCAATGTATTTCTAATTACCAGAGCTAATCTCTGCAACAAAACCTTCAAACCTGTCTTGTCAATGGCCATCATCTGTCAGTCTTCACACTATCAACCCTACCCCAAACCTTCAACATATGAACCACAGCCCAAGATTTAATAAATTCATGTAGTCATAATGGAGACCAGTGCTAAATCTCTCAAAGTAGCACAGACCACCCAGCTTCCCATCATCATAGCCATGTCAAAATAAAACTTAAAGCCACCTACCATGCCCAGCTATGGTCATTTTTCCTCCTAAATTGGTTATAACAAAAAAACGGATTTAATATCTACCTTCACAAACCATGGTCTGTAAACTCCCAAATGACCTGCACTGCATCATCCAGAAATGCATAACTGATTTTTACATCATCTCCCAAAATAATGTCATTCACAAATTCCCCTCAGGATGATACAAATTGTGAATCATATGAAATTCCCCACCACCTTCTTAGGAACCAATCCCAATGGAGAAACCTTAAAGCTGTTAAAAGGAGGAATATCAAATGGACCGCCTAACATACCAGCCCGCCATTCCTGCTCCACAAAGCCTTGCAAAATCTCTACTTTCCCCTGCAGGGAATGCAGATTCCTACAAACTGACCCCTTCCCTCTTTGATCTAATAGAAAAATCCCTTAAAAAAGCCCATCTATTAATATGTCCGCAACTGCTGAATCAGGAACTTGCATGAGCAGCTGATGCAAAACGTGTATTTTAATGGGAAAATGCACCCTCCCCAGTCTTCCTTTTGACCCACAAAAAATCACCCCCCTTCTCCATCCCCAAAAATTCATCCTACCCTGACTACCCTGAAATCCAGGAAACAAAGGTAATCCACCCAATTCAGGCTGATGTAAACTCAAATTAGGTTCATAGGTTCATAGGTTTATACTAGGCTATCTGCCCTAAGGCATTTATAAGCCTAGCCCAGAGTTTTGTGGCTTACGCCACCCCTTATGTTAAAAAATACTGTGCCCATTAGTTTGTTGTGCCTCTGTCCAGCAGTGACACAGAGATGATTCCCGGGGTAAACCTACGATCTCCCATCCACTGGTCAAGATTTCTCTTGAACAGAGCCAGCGAGGTGCTCTGTCTCACATGGACCGGGATTTTATTCCACAGCATAGGGAGTCTCTGGGTGACAAATCTATCCCTCCAGCATGTCCTATTTATATCCGTGTTAAGGTTTAAGTCGCTTGCTCTAGTGGATCTGGTAGATTTGGACTTTTTGAGGTGGAGCATGTCCATTAATTCTGGGTTGGACATGGCCTTGCCACCTGCACAGCTGAATGCATACCGACACACTTCAAACAGCTGTGTGAAAACCTACACTCCACTGACAAGTAACACCCCACATTAAAGGCCCACCATATCCCCATCCCAGCCCCCTCAAACTTAGCCTTAAAGCTGTTAATAGGGGGTTATCTACCATAGCAGTTAGACAATGTCAGGATGTCTCACACCCCAATGCAGTGACTGATCCACTGCCTTCCACATTCAAAACCTCTGATCGTACCCATACAACAACCAGGCATGTTCCACCCACAGATGCTGTGCCTCACAAATCACAAGAAAATAAGTTAAGAATGGCAAGGCCAAGACAGTATCCTTCACAACCAAATTGCCATTTAATAAATGAAGCCTAACACCCAGTTGTCCCATGTCCTTGACCACAGTGTACCTATCTTCCTCTTCCCCAAGGCCTCCAAAGCCACCAAAAGTCTTTACTGTTTGCTGTTTCTGAGTCCAGACATTGAACCCCATTCACATCAATTAATTCAAAATATCAACATCCTCCCCTTCCAGATCTTTCCTTTAACTAAAAGCAGTATGTGATGGGGTCAAAAGACCCCCCCCCCCTTGTCCTTGCTTAGCTAACTAATCACCCAGCCAGATCCCAAACTGTGATTCAACCTCTTGCTATTGTGACTCCACTCCACCTGTGGATGACCCCAAACTTCCCATAGTCAACCTAAACACTTGCTTCACCCTGTCCCTGTCATACCACATCCTCATCTGTCCCCACACTACTCCAAACAGCACCAAAACTGACATGCCTAAATGAGCAACTAACAATGTATCATTACCTGTGACCTCACTGCGCACTGCACCAGTGGCTGGAACATCCACCTCAACAGCAACCATCACCTACCAAGTACACTTCCTTCAGGCCACTGGCTTATGCAACTTTGCGCTTCCACCATCTGCAAGCTCAGCATAATTCTTCTGTGACCTCACTGCGCACCACTCCAGTGGCTGGAACCTCTAATACAACAGCATCATTCACCTGTTGAATCCTCCTCCCCTGTCAAGTCCACTTCCTTCGGGCCACTGGCTGATGCAAGCTCTGCTCTTCCCCCATCTGCAACAGAAAAAACAACAACTGTAAATCCTCTGAATCAACAATAAGAGCTAAGAGAAAAGGAGGTCTTCATTGTTACCCTTCCCCAGCCTGCACACTGCCCTTCTATCTCAAACATCAACTGCTAAAGGAAAAGGTTTCATGTAAAGTACAGTTTTGTACCTACCATAAATGTAGATGTTCGAGTGTTCACCCTGCTGCAGTCATCACACTTGGGTTATCCTGTCGTCAGGCAGTCCCGCAGTCAGACGGAATTCCAAAGTCTTAGTCCGGCATTGGTTGCTGTCGCTTCTTCCCTGACGTCACTGTGCCAGGGGTATATATAATGCATCCGACGCCATTTTCTTCAGTTTTTCTTGCCCCAGATGTCAGGTGCCCCCAAAAAGGTGGTCAGTAATTAGTACCAAATTAAGTAATTTTTGCACAAACACAAAATCCCTCCAGCTATAAGCAAATACATAAGCAAATACATCCGGGAGGTATTGTAGAGATTTAGCCAGTTAGATCAGAGGGGATGGAGGGAGGGTAACCTGGACTGCAGCAGGGTGAACACTCGAACATCTACATTTATGGTAGGTACAAAACTGTACTATGTTCATCGTGTTACCCTGCTGCAGTCATCACACTTGGGTAGAATCCCAAAGATATGGATGGGTGGAGGAGTTATAGATGGTTAGAGGAGGCTAGAAGGCCCTGCAGAACTTCAGTGGCGAAGCCAGCCCTAGTCTTAGAGTAAAGTGGTAAGTGATAGAGTTTGGTAAAGGTGTGTACTGAACTCCAAGTTGCAGCTTCCAAAATCTCCTTGGTTGGAACCCCCCTGAGGAAGGCTGTAGATGTAGCTGTTGCCCTGGTAGAGTGGGGCCTAATGGTAGCAGGAACTGGTTTTCCATGATGGGTATAGCAGAAATGAATGCAATGTTCTATCCATTTGGAAATAGTTTGTTTTGATATAGCCTTCCCTTGTGAAGCTGTAGCATAGGATACAAAGAGCTGGTCAGATTTCCTGAAAGCCTTAGTTTTATCCAAGTAGTAACGAAGTTGCCTGTGAATGTCCAAGGAATGCAGGAGTCTTTCTCCTTTGTTCTGTGGGTTTGGGAAGAAGGTGGGTAAGTGAATGGTTTGATTTAAAGACACACTGGAAACCACCTTAGGCATGAAGGAAGGATTAGTTCGTAGAGAAACTCTGTCTTGATGGAAAATGAGGAAAGGTTCCACGGCCATTAGTGCCTGCAGCTCTGAGACTCTTCTAGCTGAAGTTATTGCTAGCAGCAGGGCAGTCTTCCATGATAGGAACTGTAGATCTGCAGAGAAAGCTGGTTCAAAGGGAGGTAGCGTAAGTTTTTCCAGAACAAAATTTAGGTCCCATGTTGGTGTAGGTGATCTCCTGGGGGGCCTAATGTTTTTTGCCCCTCTGAGGAACTGTTTTAGAAGTGGTGCAAAATAAGGGTGGTTCCGTGTTGTAGTGGGCTGAAATAGCTGATGCATGGATTTTAATGGAAGAAAAAGAAAGTCTTTTGTGCAACATCTCTGTAGAATCTGAGACATGTGAGGCTGAAGTGTGTTTTGGCCCTTAGCTTGGTTCCAGGCAGAAAACTTTTTCCATTTGTGTGAATAGACCTTCCTGGTGCTGGTCCTCCTAGCTTCCAGAATAACATCCATAACTGCTTGGGAAAGAGGAGCTGGCTGGATGTTTAGGTGATCTGCCATGCAGCCAGATTTAAGGTTTTTAGCTGGCTGTGAAGAATCTGATTGTTTTGCTGTGTGAGCAAATGGGCAATTGGTGGTAAAATCCAAGGTGGGCCCTGGGCCATATTCCTCAATAGTGGATACCAGTGCTGGCGCGGCCAGTCTGGGGCTATGAGTATCAGTCGTGGTCTCTCCTTTCTGACTTTCAGATGCACCTTTGTGAGGAGAGGCAATGGAGGGAAGGCATATACTGTCAGGTTTTTCCAACTGAATGAGAGTGCGTCCACTTTCCAAGCTTGATGGTGAAGTGTCTTTGTACAAAATTTTGTTAGTTGATAGTTTTGAGGACTGGCAAACAGGTCTATGTCTGGAAGGCCCCATTTTTGAGTTATCATTGCAAATACTTGTGGATCCAGTTTCCACTCGTGGGGATCCATGATGTTTCTGCTGATGTCGTCTGCCAATGTGTTCTTTTTTCCTGGCAGGAATTGAGCATGTAACTGAACTTGGTAAGCCAGAGCTGTGTTCCACAAGGTCATTGCTTGCCTGCATAGAGGGTAGGAGTGTGTACCCCCTTGTTTGTTTATGTACCACATTACTGTGGTGTTGTCCATCCTTATTGTAAGTTGTCCTGGATGTAATAGATTCTTCTGTCCTGCCATGTGTGCCCCTCAGGCGTAGTCCGATGAATCTGTTGTCATTGTTTGCCTGGCTGGGGGCAAGGTGAAAGGCTGACCCTTGTTGAGGTGACATGCCAGTGACCACCATAGAAACTCCTGTTGTAGGCAGGGAATAAGAGATATCATTGTGCCCAAGCTGTGGCTGTGTAGAGACCATACGCTTTTTAGGTACCACTGTAATTTCCTCATATGCAGCTTTGCAAATGGTATTAGTAGTATGTAAGATGCCATGAAGCCCAAGGCCTGCAGAATTTTTCTTGCAGGTAGTTGGGTCTTTGTTGCCATTGTTTTGAAATATTGAGTCAGTTGTAGTTGTTTGTCTGGCGTCAGATAAGCCTTCTGGGCCGTTGTATTCAAGCTGGCACCCAGGAATGTCATATTTTGTGAGGGTACTAGTTTTGATTTCTTTTCATTTACTGTGTACCCCAGGCAACTTAGAAGTTGTTTTACAAAAGCCAGATGCTGTAAGAGGATGTCCTTGCTTTCTGCTTGGATGAGGCAGTCGTCCAGGTATGGGTATATTTTTATTCCTCTTTGTCTGCAGTATGCAATTACTGGTGCCAGGCATTTTGTGAAGACCCTGGGCACAGTAGATAAGCCAAAGGGCAGTGCAGAGAATTGGTAATGGGTTGAACCTGCAATGAAACTGAGGTATCTTCTGCAACTTTGTCTGATAGGGACATGCAGGTATGCCTCCTTGAGGTCCAACGTTACTAGCTATGCTTTCTTGCCCAACATGGGAAGAAGCTGCTGTAGTGTTAGCATCTTGAATTTGGGTACTTGTAAGTAAGTGTTTAGAATTGAAAGGTCCAGAATTGGTCTCCAGGCATTGTCCTTTCTGGGCACTAGAAAGAGTCGTGAGTAAAATCCTTGGCCTTGCTCTCGAGTAGGTACTAGTTGAATGGCTCTCATGTCCATGAGAGCTGTAATTTGTTTTTGTGCCTCTGCCCATTGATTTTGTGGCAGGTTTGGCATTCCTCTTTTCATTGGCAAGGTGTGAAAATGGAATCTGTATCCTCGTGAAATTATGTCTAGGACCCATTTGTCCTTTTTGACAATGTGCCAGTTGTCTGAAAAAAGTGCGAGTTTTCCTCCCAATGGGGCTGCCAAGAGAGTGTTGCTTGGCCAGATGAGGTGCAAGTCATTGAGTTTGCCTTCTGGTAGTTTGGGACCTGTCTTCTCCTCCCTTCTGTGCTGCAGTGCCCCATTGTCGAGGTTTGTACTGGGCTTGTGGTTGTCCTCTGCCTCTTAGACATCTGTATTTACCCCTCTTTGGCCTGTCAGTAGCTGGAAAGGACCAATTTTTTGTTGGCCAATTTCTGCTGAAGCGAGGGGGCTGTACCTGTAGGAAATCTTTGACTTTCTGCATAGATTTTGCCTTATCCTCCATTTTCTTTAAGACTTCTTCTGCTTTAACTCCAAAAAGAACATCCTGCTGTAAGGGAGCATCTAGAAGCTTTGCTTTAACATGATCAGGCAGAGTTTGTTCCTTTAACCAAGCATGCCTACGTATAACAGACCCGGTGACAGCTGCTCTGCAGGAAGCCTCCAAAGAATCAAACCCACATTGTAAAGTATGTTTGCCCACCTGTTCAGTTGCATGCAACAGATCCTGCATTTCTTTCAATTCAGACTGTTGAGGGAGTGTGCTCATTTTTGTTTTAACTGAGACATTAGAAATTGCTGATATTTTAGCATGTGAAACTGGCAGTTTAGTGCCCTCATAGCTAGAGTGGCTGAGGTGTAAACCTTTTTCCCCCGCCTGTCTAGTGCTCTGGAGTCCCTTTCAGAGGGTACAGGATTTTTTGCCATAGAAGCCTTAGCCCCTTTGGGACCCTGGGAGATAGTCTCTGGATCAGCAACAGGACTTTTATAAAGAAATTTGTGGGAATCAGGCACTCTATAGTATCTGTCAGGTTTGGCTGGAGCAGGAGGCAGAGAATCTGGGTTAAAACTGGATTCTAAGTAAATATCATCCACAATGTCTAAAACTGGGGGGATGGCAAGTGGTCTGTGCTGGGGGAGTAAAAGAAACTCTCTGAGCCTTTTCTTTGAGTCAGAATAGTCCTGACCTTCCCAGTGAAAATACTTCCTCATAGTGTGTAAAGTTTCCCCAAAGGAGTAGTCTTCAGGAGGAGAAGCTGAGGGAATAGAATCCTCAGCATCAGAATCTTCATAAGGGGAGAAGGAATAATCTTGGTCCTCAGAGGAGCCTGAGGAAATAGACACTTGTTCAGAGGAGGCATAATCTTCCTCTTGTCTAGGCCTTTTGTCGGGAGGGGGTTGGGAACCCCTGATTAAAGAGATCAAATCTTCAGCCATTTTGAGCATCTGTTTCTTAGGCATGGGGCCTTGAACAGGGGACTGAAGTGCAGTCTTTTTAGGTTTAATAGGAGTCTTAGTCTTAGGATACGTTTTTATGGTGAGCGTCGTCGGTCTGAAGACGCCTTCAGAAACCGAAGGTGTTTCTGCAGGACCGACATCTTTTTCAGCAGTGTCGTTGTAAGGGGCTAAACAAAATGGCTGCGTTGGCCTAGTACTTTCCGCCAAAAGTTCCAAAGCGGTCTCGGGTTCCAGATCTGCGATAGTCAGGAGCTGCGTTGGAGCCTCACTGAAGACCGGTGAACCGGAGACCGGAACGGACCAGCTGAGGCCTCGGAGTCTGGCTTGGGTCTAGGCTGCCTGTCCTTATCCTTGCGTTTTTTTGTGCACGCCGGTAGTCGGTTGCTCCGATGGCATAGTGTAGTTAAATTTTCTACCGAAGTAGTGTCGTGCGAAATCAAAGCGTCTTTTTATAGTACGCTTATTAAACCTAGCACAAAAAAGACAACTAGTGACGTCGTGGTCTGGGCCTAGGCAAGATATGCATAAGAATGAAAATCCTTATGAGGTATTTGCTTCCCACAAGAAATACAATTGTTAACTTTTTCTGACATCGGTCTGAGGCAAGAAAAGTTTCCCAAATGGGGTACTTAGCTTTATTGAAGACTTCGGATCTGAAATTCGACTTTGAAAATCTCAGGAGTCGGCCGACCGGCACTTGCGAACTGCTTCTGCTTCAGGCACCGCGTGGCAAGAATGACTGGGGAAAATGTCGTCAGATGCATTATATATACCCCTGGCGCACTGACATCAGGGAAGAAGTGACAGCAACCGACGCCGGACCAAGACTTTGGAATTTCGGCCGACTGCGGGACCGCATGACGACAGGATAACCCAAGTGTGATGACTGCAGCAGGGTAACACGATGAACATCCATGCGTTTCTGAAGGCTTCAAAGCCTGAAACTTAATTGCCTGTCATTAATTTAGCAAATTCAGTCCTCACAGATTTGCTTGCATACAGATGAATAGAAAGTAAGTAAATGGAACACACTGTGCCAGAAATGCCTACAAATGCTTAATTAACTTGGCCATCTGGGCACAGGAGATACATGCATCAAAACTAAGCATCCAAAATTTGGGAGACACAGACTAAAGGGGTGACTAAATCAATGTGTGTGGTAGGAGTACATAAATATGGATGCATTTACATCCCCAACTATTTGGGTGCAGGTAATACAGACAGCTATGATTTCTCTTTTCTTCCCTCCCTTCCCTCAAGGAGCAGCCAAAATTTGAGGCAAAATCTGAACCTTATGCAAAATCCAGACAGTGAAAACTATGGCCAACATCATTAGAAATATTGCTTTCATAAACATAGCAAGTTGCTGGAATAAAAGGCCCTGTATTACTATGCATTCTGAAGTAAATAAAGTCGCTGCTATACCTTATCCCTACCACGTCTCCCAACACACGTGAAAATCAATATAATGGCCAGTACAAAAAAGCCAACTATATTCAAGGACACACAGCTTTAATACTTCTGACACCAGCAATGTCAACTCTCAAGCCAAGGAGCACCCAGAAATGAGGTAAATTTGCTTAAACCCTGCCCCCACAAATCTAGAAAGCCAATAAAACAACAGATCTTATATTAGTATGGATTTTCTGAAGGGTATGAAGTCTGAACAATTGCCTGTCATTATTTTCCGACTTCAATCTATAATGATTTGCCAGAAAACCACAATTTTATGTAGATTGACCAAAAATGTGATGCAAAAATCTGGACATTCTGTGAAAATATGTACAGTTGAGAGGTATGAGCACATACAAGATGGACTGGAAAAGGTAAAGCTTCACAATATTAAGACTGCGCTGCAGTCCTTCACTCTTTCTTCAGCCTCCATTTTTTTTAATCAGCTGCTGCCTAACTGCCATTCCCCTAATAAAAGGGGGTGACAGTCCATGCTTGATGGTTATAAACTCACTGCATATGCACGGAAAGCAACCACTCTTCATGGGCAGCTCGCAACTCAAGTAAACCATTTCAGTTTTACCAATGTCGTGGACATACAGAGCAATTATGCTTATAGTTACATACTGTGACATTGTGATTATAAAACATCCCCAGAACCAGTCACGCTATCCTGCATACCCCTCAATCTCTTAAAGCAGGAATCCAGACAAAGCCATAACAAAAAACAAGAGAAGGACCAAAAAAATTTGGACAATTTTTATGTAATGTTCTTACTAAATTAAAACATAGCTGAATTAACAGGCCTTACATTAGCATTAATATTTGGAAAAATCTGTAGTCTGAAACTCAAATGTTAATCATTATTTTAAACTGCAGTCTAATGATTTGCCATTAATTTACCAGAAAACTAAATTTTATAACAAACAGACCAACTGATGCATAAATCTGAACATTCTGTGAAAATCTGCACAGTTAAGAGGCACAGTACCTGGTTATTGCTGTACCATGCATGCGCTGGAAGCCCTGTTAGCCAGATAACTAACAGATCATGAAAAGCCACTTCTAGCTTAGCTCGAACTACACCAACAAAGAAAATGCTGTGGTATCCTACCACCACCATCAATGACCACTTTACTGAAAAAAAAAAAAGGGCTAGAAAACAATGATCATGTAGTACCCTACTAATAATAAAGACCTGCCATGCCCCTACCCTCCAGCTAACCAACAAATATCTAGGAGCATGGAAGTCAAATATTACCTAGCCACCCTTGCCAGTCAGATGCACAGTTACTTTCACTCTTAAAATTTTAAACAAATTGAGGTGTAACTTCCTGCATTTTAGTAGGATGACAACATTTATTTTGGCAGTATACTTTTAAAAGAAAACCTAATGATACCACAAGAACAGCTTAAACAATTATTTATAAACAAAGCATGATAAACTATTCCCTTGTGCAAACCATAAGGAGAAGATATTATTTTACAAAATCCATATTAAAACTGCTATGCTGTCTCTGGACGTCTATAGATACACACAGCTCCCCTCCCCTAAGTAGCTTCAACAACTCCTCTTCTCTCCACTACTGTTACCCTATGTAATACCAAACCATTGTGGCACTTAAGCACACAGGACCAGGCAAGGAACAGAACGTGTCAGTACTTTGTCATTTCCTTACTTGCTTCCCTCCCTTTTTTATTATACTATATTATTTTATTATTTTTATTATTATTATATCAATACAGAGCTCCCTCCCAGAACAAAGTACCAAATCACTCCATCCGAAATACTCAATCTCTCTCCCCAACACTCTTTAATTCTCAACAAGCAAGCTAGGAGAGGGAGAGAAAAAAATGATTTTGTGAAAGGTAGATCATGCCTGCTCAACCTGGTTGACTTCTTTGAGTCTGTCACCAGAGCTGTGGATGAGGGCAAGGCAGTTCATACAGTCTACCATGATCTGGCCAAGGCCTTTGATACCATTCCCCACTCAGGAATTATTGATAAACTCACCAAACTAGGCATCAACCCCTATATCACCAGGTGGGTTAAAAACTGGCTCACAGATATAACCCACAGTGTGAAAATAGCAGATTCCAAGTCAGACTGTTGACTAGTCATGAGTGGAGCCTCACAGGGATCAGTCCTGGGTCCTCTCCTGTTTGGCATCTACTTTTCAGAAGCCCAGGCCAACACGGAGGGACTCTGGCTGACCAGGTTTGCAGATGACTGCAAGCTGGGAGCCATTATTAACTCCCCAAGTAATGTAGACATCCTACAGAAAGGCCTCACATGAGAACAGTGACTGGTCTCAAAACCATGGCCTTAAGCTTAATGCCAAAAAATGCATCATCATCTCCTTTGGGAAAAACTCAGTTTGCACTAATTACCACATTGATGGGAGCCCACTAAACACTGAAGCCGTCTGGGGACACAGGTTGACAGCAACCTCTCCTTCAACCACCACATTGCCGCTGTGGTCAGAAAGTTCTTCTATGTGGCACATCTCATTACCAAGGGTTTTGGATCCAGGAAGAAAGAGATCATCATCTCTCTCTACTCTTCCCTCATTTGGCCAGTCATTGAGTACAATGCCCCATTTGGCATGAACCTCACTAGACACATGCAACAACTGGAAAGGCCGCAAAAGTACCTCCCAAAGAGGATCCTAGACCTTAAACACATGTCCTACACAGACAGACTCAAAAAGCTCCAGCTATTCTCCGTCTCATATCATCTACTAAGAGTCGATCTCTGCTTGACTTACAAAGCCATGCCTGACCCAGCTCTGTTAGAAATGCTACATCTAAAGAAATCCAAATCCCTCCACACCACACACTCCAGAGACCTCAACCTCATTACCACAATCAACAGAACATGCTGGAGGGACAGGTTCATAACCCAGAGACTGCCCATGCTCTAGAATAGACTTCCCATACATGTCAAGCAGAGCACCTCACTGGCCCTCTTCAAGAAAAATCTTGATGAGTGGATGGGAAATTGAAAGTTCAACCCAGTGATCACTGCAGTGGTTCTACTTGATAGAGACACTGGGAACTAACATGTGGCATGATGCCAGGGCACTTCTATGGGCTAGGCTTGTAAAGGCTCTAGGGCCAATAGCCTAGTACACACCTATGAACCTATGAAAAACCTTTGCCAACAAACACTTCCCATCTCTTCAACACATGCAATTATTAATCCCAGTCCTTCCTGATCACTGGAGTACCTACAGGTCATCTTGGACATAAGTCTACACTAGAGCAAGTTCACGCCAAAGTCTGATCCCTTACCCAGTTGCACTCACAGAAAACCAGCCAAGCCCCTCCTTACAATTACCTCATTTCATCTCAACCCTCCTACTTTCCCAATTTAACCTTTCCATCCCCACCATACTAACTTTCTTCAATTATCATCTTAACTCCCATTACTATTCCTGTCTTCCCACATCCAAAGATGTCGCTGGACAAATTGGTTTGTTCCCAAACCTCATATAACTAGTATTTAAAATATTATAAACATTGTTTTAAAACTAAGGATGTCTGAATATTTTAACAGAATTTCATCTTTGTGTCATAATTATGAAAATGCATTTTATGGTTATTTGCATCTGTTGCTTTCTACCCTGTCTTGAATGGATTACTGTAATTTCATATTGCCCTTACTTTCCTCAGATTTAACTTTTTTGGTATCTGAAAATATAGTAGTGTCCATGTTGGAAGAGATATCACACTTGCCTTTGGTATTAGAAGGGTGCGGCTTTTATTCCCACTCCAGATGACTGGATTGCTGATGCTGCAGTGTAACATTATGGGTACTCTCCTTCCAATGAGATGTTAAGCTGAGATAACATTTGCTTGACTTGGTGGTAACACATGTGAATCTAAAAGATCCCATGATCGATAAAGTGTAGTTTTTTTTTATTCATATATACATATTATTTACATATTTACATTATTTACATGTATTTCCAAATCTCCATACATTATAAACTTCAATTTAAGCATTTCCCCCACTCTTTTATCCACAACCAAAACATTATTTTCTCCAGAACCTTTGTCAAATTCCATTTTCCATTATATTTGATTTAATTTAGTTTCTCATTCCATATAGTCCATGAAACATAAAATATTACTCTGTCCATATTCTTTCCTTCTTCATGTTTTCATGCACCATAATAACCAAATTCTATGTCCATATTTATTTGCTCATATTTTAACAAACATTTCACCCTATTATGTTTACATATTTCTTTCCACAAATTATTAACTCTTTCTCATTTCAAAAACACATGCTCAGTAGTCTCAAACTCTCCACATTCATTACATATTCTGTCCTACTTTTTCCTTGTATGGCATTGCCTTAACAGGCAATTTTCTAATAGACAATCTCCATAAAAATCATTACATGCTTTAATCTTTTTATAGTTATTATATCTCATCATTATGGCTTTTTTCTTATCTATTTCTAAATATTTCTATGGATCAATGCAATAAAATGCCTTCATAATATTTAAGTACCATTCCCTTCTATTTTCTTCACATATATTCTTTTTATTTTCCATAACATAATTTTGTTTTGGTACTCTTTCATTTTGTCATTCACAGTGCTTTTACTTTCTTTTTAACTTCTCTTCCTTCCCACAATTCTTTGTTTTTATAATATAGTGTCATTTCTATCATTTTTTCCTTCATAATTCCTTTTGATACCTTATATAAAATTAAAGATGCTGCATGTACTATTGGGTTTACTAAGACCAAGCTTCCTTGGTCTTCTTTACTTAATAGGAATCATATAGATGTTAGCAGCATAATCAATTTTTCCTATTACCATGGTGTTTAACAAGTGTGTTTTTTCTATATGAAAATCTATATGATTTCTAAAAAATAGTCATATCCTTTACTTTGAGTACATTATCCCATTGTTGTTGTCTGTATTCATCCCTTCCATATATCATTCCGAATATAACTATATATTTTTCATTTTACTCAATACCTCTTATCATACCTTCAAAATCAAATACAATACTTTTCTCTTTATTTATACGTAACCCCTTTTTTAATGTATACTTATTTGTTCATTTACTTCTTCCATACATACTTTATTGTTAATTAGTACAACACCATCCACATAATTATACATAATTGCCAGTTGTACTTCCTTCATCATTTTGTATCCATCACTACTTGGCATTTTATTAATTTCCTTCACTATTACATTCATAACTAATGAGAAAATTGCACTACTAGTTGGGCAGCCCTGCTTTATTCCACATTCTATTTTATTTCTTCCCCAATCCAGCCATTTATTTAGTTTTGCATACTTCCTTTCATAAACTGATTTTATTACTTGTAATATTTTTGCTTACAATATATACCTGCAGAATTACCCATAATGATTTATATTGAATATTATAGGCTTTACTTATATCCTCTATCCATATTATGCAATGTTATAGGTCTCCAATTTTTTTATCTTTCTTTATTTCCTGTTTTAAATATAAATGTTATAACTCCTGTACATATCTCTTGCTCTTTAATTCCAGTTTCTAACCATTCATTCATAACTTCTATAAACATTATTTTTTGCCACTCCATTTCTTTATACATCCCATATTCAATTTTGTCTAGTCCTGTTATAAAATTCATGTTAATATCTTTTAAAATTTCATTCAATTCTTTCATAGTTATTTTTGTTCTAAATATTTATCATCTTTGTTATTTAATTTTTTCAACTTTATAACTTTGTTCTTTGTTTTCTTCTCTTTTAACAAGTAATTCCAATACATATTCTTTAATTATTTTGTATATTCCTTCTTGCTGTCTTATTTGCTTACCTTCCTTATTCTTTAATTCTCTTATTATTTTTCCTTTTTTATTATTTTACTCAAATATGGTGCTACCTCTTCTTTCTTTCCTTGTAAACAATATTTTATATAACACGTTGTTAAATTTAATTTGATTCATTTTATATATTTCTTTTTCTTTTTCATAAAAGGAATCTTTCTTCTGTAATAAATCTGAATTTTCTTGACAATATCTTATATCTCTCTCGCCCCTTTTCTTCTTTTCTTCCCTATACATTCTAAAAACACTTTTTCATATTTCTCTTAAAAATTAAGCCACCAAACAGTCAAATTGTCTTAAAACTGTCATACTTGTATTTTTCCATAACTCCGTAAGTTCTTTTTTCTCTTCTAAATCTAATTCCTTTTCATTCATTCTCTGTATTCCTTTTCCTATTCTTATATATGCTTTATTTTCCTGTACTTTAACTCATATAGCCACAATATCCAAAAACCCAGCATACTTAATTCATTTTTCTT